>NC_088928.1:49457500-49485000 GCF_038396675.1 Hydra vulgaris | reverse complement strand
TTAGATATTTTTAAAAAATATTTTTTTTTTTTTGATTTTATTAGAATATTTAAATATTATAATTAAAAACTTAAATAACATTTTTTGTATGTTTTCTACTAAAGATTAATTTTAGCCTAAGAAAAGTTTATTTTTAATGTTTTTTTTTGTTTTAGCCAAAGAAAAGTCAAATCTAAAAAAAAAAAACTTTTTTTATCAAAAGAAAAGTTCATTCTTCTTTTATAACATAACCTTTTATTCTTCTTCTTTAACGAGAGAAATTTTTTTTTTTTCATTTTAGCCTTAGAAAAGTTCAATATAAAAGTTCATTTGAAAATGTTTTTTGAATAATTAGTTGTCAGAATCTTAAACAGTAAGACAGTACAAGGTACACAGTGATATAACTCATTTTAGATTTGATATATAGTTTAAACACTAGGAGAATAGAACCTCCACTTTAGTGCGAAAAAGAAAATCGCGACTTATAATAATAATTAATAAGTTTACTCAATTTAATATATGGATCCGTTTGCAAAATTTGAAAAAAATAGGGTTACGAAAAAATGTATAAGCAATAATAGTTAAATTCATAAGCATAAAATTAAAAAAAATGAAACTAAGTGTGAAGCAGATACAAACTCTTTGAATTTTTCTTATTGTAGCGTGTTTTACTTAAATTTGAAAAATTACTCAGCAATCCTTATTTATAAATCACCGGCAGCAATTTACAAAATAAACAAAATCATTTTGTGTTGGTTTAGATGCGGTGACAAAAACAGCACGAAAAATAATTAACGAAGCTGGCTGTCGGAGAAATTTTAACTGAAATAATATCGAAGCGGTAGATAAACGGAGCCTAAACGGAAGGATTAGTAACCATTTACTTTCTTCCATTTTATAATCGGCCGTTTAAAATTTTTTTTTTTAACGGACGCTTCAATTCTCCGTAAGTTTAACGGAGAGATGTGAATAGGGTTGCGGGTGAATAAAAAAAAGCAATTGCTTTTACTCATTAATTAGTCAGTTTTACGTAAATAAAAACTTCAGCAGTTTTGTACAAATTTATATTCATCTAAAGTTAAGCAATTTACTAAGTAATTGCTCAGCTTTACGTGAATAAAAATTTATGCAAAATTGCTAAAATATTTATTCACGTAAAACTTATCGATTAATGAGTAAAAGAAATTGCTTTTTTTTATTCGCCCGGTCTATTACCTCTCAAAATTTACGCAAGTAGGCATTATATTATTAGTTTCCATAAAGTCTTTAAATATGTTTATAATGATTTTTAACAACACATTAAAAGACCACATTTGTGCGTAACTGATAATAATACTATTAGTTAAAGATGTTGTTGATTAAGTAATTCTACTTCGGTAACTTTTTTACATTCCTTTTGACGTGGTATAACACCATGGAATACTTGCATTTAAATCAATTTAAAATTAAATCTTGTATTTTGTTTAATTTATACTTCCATGGATAATATTTTTTTAAACCATTTTATTTATATGTTAAAGAAATAAAATTATTTAAAATTTCTGTTATTTATGCAATATTTCTTCTGTTTTAGTATGTTATTTGTTTCTTTTGAATTTGGCAGTTAAAGCAACTGTCAAAGAAACAAAAGATTTTCACAGTTTGGATCTTGACTAAGCATTCCAAAGAGCTAAATTAAGTTCAAGATGCCACAAGTCATCTTTGTCTGAGCAAAGAATTAAAAAAGAGGTAACTAGTTTTTAGTTTAACACTCTTTTTAGCTTTTACAGCAATTTAGTTTATAGTTTATACAATACAAGCGCAATTTAAACTTCTCAGTACACTTTGTGTGACAAAATTTTTCCAATGATAGCTATCATTAATAACTGATAAAATGTTAACACTTAAAAAGTAGAAACATATAACATAGTTAATATCAGTTTTTAATAATATTAAATAGTACTAATCACCTTTTATGTTATGTTTCTTATAATTCTATTTTAATTTTTAGCTAAAGCTGTTGCTTGATGACAGTGATGTTGTTGGCAAGGATAAGTTGAAATTTGTGAAAATCATCACTCCCGTGAAAACACGCTGGAATTCAATTTTTATGATGTTGGAAAGCATTGTAAAAATGCGTCGTATCCTCAGCTCCATTAAAGACATTCCTGGAAAAGATGACACCAAGCTAGCTCCAGTCATTCCTTCAGAAGATGAGTTCAATCTTTATGATGAAATTTTGCCTATTCTGAGGAAAGTCACTGAGATTTCAGATTGTTTCTCTGCTGACAAAGAAGTAATCATTCACCTCGTTATCTCAAACATTTACACAATGAGGTACAAATGCCTGGACTTCATCAAGGCTGGTGGGGCATCACTAACAACACAAAGGTTTCAGCAAAAATTGTTGGAAAACTTGATGTTCATTTTCCGGACAGTGATTGTTAAAACCTCTTTTATTCTGTTGCCAACTTGCTTAACCCCTTGTACAAGGAAAGAGCTCTGAAAAAACTGGGTGGATTTGATGAAGCCAATGAGGCACTGATTACTCAATCCAATGCTTATCAGGAATGGATTGCTGCAACAAGATTATTTAATGAACGGTTACATGCTGAAATCCAAGGTCATGTTTCAGAAGATGATCCTTTCTATAATGTTGGAATGGAAGAAACTCATGCACTTATGACTTCCTATTCTGGTCGGGCTCCACCTGCAAAGTCGGACATTGTCACTGAATGGGAAATATTTCAAAAACTCCCAGGGGTTGTTGGTGTGGATATGATGGAACTTTGGAGAGCAAATATGTATAAATTTCCTCTCCTTGCACAAGCTGCTAAAAACAGCTATGGATTTCAATAAACCTTGTCTTTGAGATTAAATTTTAATATTTTTTTAATATTAAATCACAAGCACAAACCTTAACATGTTAAACATGTCAAGCCAACAATTTATCAAGTAAAACGTTGTTATTTTTTGTTTTTAGTTGTTTTTTGCTTCAGATATTTTTTGTTTTTAGTTGTTTTTTGCTTAAGTCTTAAATAAATTAAAAAATAAAAATAACAAATAAAGTTTTGTTTGTTTCTTTTTTTACATTAAATAGTGCACTTGTCAGTAATTTTATTAAAGTTATTTAGGTGTTTTAAAAAATTATTTTTTAGTCGGAAAAAGAAATATCGTAATGAACCGATAAGTATCGTTATCGTTTGAGAAACAATATTTGTTGTAATTGAACGATAATATTGTAATGAAGCGATAAATATCGAAACTTTATCGTGCAAATTTTTTGGTTGCGATATTATCGTAATATAAATAAAACTTTCTATAAGCACATTCCAATATCTTATCGTATCCTATCAAAATAAGAAAAGTTTCGAGACGCAGACCCTTAGTATTTATATCTACTAAATGGTATAGAAATGATGTTTTGTTTGTGGGGAAATTAAATTTAAATTATTTATTATATAATATTATAAATTAATATAATAAGTTTCCCAGAGACATTAAATAAATAACAACTACTAGCGTAAAATAAAATTTACTATCGTTTTATTATTTTATTACCATTTGACTACGAATCAAATTATATTAGAAATATTAACTCTTTGTGTATAATATTCACAATCGTTATTTGCTCTAAAGCGGATTATAAAATGTGGTTCAAAGTAAACTCATAAAAGTAAACTCATAAGTTTGTCATTTTTTGAAATTAAATTGTCGTTATTTCAAATACGAAACTCTAATTGCTCTCTGGTTGATCGTAAAACGTGATGAAATGTAAACACATAAAGTCTATAGAAAATTCGAAACGCTAGTTTCTCCCTAGCGGGTTGCGCTAACGATGAGCAAAATCATTATTCTGATTGTGATGAATACTAATAATGAATACTAATAAATCAATATTAAAATATGGATAAAACCACATTACTTAACTTATTGGTGGTCTCGTATGGAAATGCTCATCCCGATAAAAAAGGAAGTCCATAGTATATTGAATTCATTAAAAGAAAAGAAACTGGTGCATAAGGATCTTGAATCAAGAGTAATGTATTTAATCAATTTATTTAATGAAAAGGCAATGAAGTTCAAGAGCAAGCAATTATTATTTTGGGCCAATACTCCAAAACAGTATACTCCACGTATACTCCACTTAAATTTGACAAGAATTCCTCATAGCTTGTTGAGCCCACAATGAGCGATCTGTTATTGATGATCTACAAAGTGCATTAACTTTGAGTTTGTTGACCACAAAAAATCAAAAAAAAATGCAACAACAGTGGCTCAAGATAGACTCAATTCTTGCAGCTATTGCAGATTGCAGCTTTAAATTGTGAAGTTGCTGGACTGAAGACTAGAAAGAGAAGTGGATTCATCGCTGAAGCTCAAGAGGATGATTTGAAAAAGAAAAAGAAGAAACTAGCTCATCTATGTAAAGAACTGGAAATCTGCTTGGAGCATCCAGAAGTCAAAGATAAACTAAAAATCAGAAAGAAACCTTGTCGACCGTCATAAGAAGTAGATCAACCTCTTCTTTTAAAGACGATTATGGATATTGCTCTCCATGGTTCGTCAGCTGATGAAAGACGTCGGTCAGAGGTTCTTCGGGTAATGATAGCTTAGCTGTGTTAGTTAATATTGTATTTGTTAGAATTTTACTCTTAATTAGTACTTACACTATTGTAAATATCCTTAAAATGTTAACAACTAATTTCAAGATTATTAAGAATTGATTATAAAGTTATATTATTAAGATTATTAAGATATATAAGATTTGAATATAGTTTACGAAATAAATCCCGTTTTCTGTAAAAAAGTTAATTATATCCAAATATATTTCTTTATTATTTAAAGCATTAAAACTCTCGACGAATTGACATCCGAGATGAACAAAATTGGATATGCAATCAGCAAGAGCGCCCTCTATACTCATCTATTTCCGAGAAGTTACAGAACATTGGAAGGCAACCGGCACGTCAAAACAGTCCCTTTTAGATAGATCAGTTCTCAGAATGAATCTTATTTAAAACATGTTGACGGACTCTTTTGCAGTTCAACTATAAAATATGTGGAAGAAATTTGTTCTATTTTAGGGCCAGATGAAGTGTGTTCATTAGCCAAGACAACAAAGCTAGAATGCTAATTGGAATCATAAAAAACAGGACCCATTGTTGATGCATTTGGAGTACCGGGTAACTCTCCCGGACAACGACTGGGTCGTGGCTGCTAAAGACAAGTATAAACCATCTGTATACGTATGAATTACGATCAAAAAAGATGGTCTCGGAAAAACAGATACTGTTACTTATTCTGAACCTACCTACACTGCTGTTCGATCAGGAAAACACTCATCTTCGACCACCTTCACTCATGGATTAGACTTTCAGCGGCACTTGGATATCAAAGAATTCGACTCTATTACCAGAGATACTCAAACTAATATGGTTAAGCTTATCGTTGTGTTTGGCGTCGATGGAGGACCCGACAAAAAGGACAGGCTTTGATTGACATTTGGTCTGATCTACAAATTGACGGTTATCCAACCATTGCAGAGCATATTGATCCAGACAAATCAGAGCTAGAGTCAAGGAGCCTTTTATTACAAGATCAACGTTGGATTGCCGATTATCTTTGTACAAGTCAATATTTTACTCAAATTGTGAAATGTGAAAATTGTTCTTGATGTCGGACTATTAGACGCTCTTACTTTACTCTAATTAGAGCAAGATTTCTTCCGCCACATTTCGCTTGACGGGCTCAAAGCAGTGGATGTCTAAAAAGGAAAAAAAGAATTGTTTCCATTATCCGTCTTTATGCTCATCGCATCAAACATTGAAAGTATTTTTCCTCCTACTGCCAAAGGATATCCAATTTTGCCGTATGATGCGTTTTGTCCATCAATTCAGTCTAGCCTATCTGATAGAATCTGTAAAAATTGCAATATCTCAAGCTAGGTTGAAAAAGCATGCTTCTATCCATTCTTCTGCAATAACACTCCCTCTAATCAAAAGGGTCCAACCTGTTCGTATCGCTGCCAAGCGTTAGACAGAATTTTTGGCAGTCATTGCCTTGCAAAAGAGTTTGGAAACTGCTAAATGGTTAGATGAAAATGAAGTTGTACCTCAAGAACACGATATCCTTTTAGAGCGCGGAGAGCATTCACTTACTATTGTTTCAATCGATGATTACTTCAACAACCCATTGGAAGATTATACTAAAGATATATAATACTATTTGTTTAGTTGACTATTTAATGAGATATCGACTATTATATAATATAATTTGATGAGATCTACTATTATATAAATGTATAATTTAGTCAGAAAAAAAATCAATAGTTTTAAGCATTTTTATTGTTTTTTAGGGGGGGAGTACACAAAAACTGACATCAAATAAAACGGGGGGTTGGCCAAAAATTGACAGAGTTTGACAAAGGGGGGAGGGGAAGTTGAAAATTTGAGAAAAAAACACTGACATCATTCATGGATGACCCCTTTTTCAAGTAACAGTTACTTATTTAAAAAACTTAACTTAAGTAATTAAGTTTTACAAGTTAAATAATTTATGTAAAAAAAAAACGAATTACTTTTAAATGTAGTAAATTATATATTTTTATATGAGTTATATAAAGTAATTTACGCCTCAAAGAATTTCGTGTTTTTACATCAAAATACGTAAAAAAGTCATCCCCAGTGAGTAATAGTAAAATAGAAGCCATCGTTTAAGTTTTCAGACTCCAAGTTCTATCAGGTTAATTGTTTAAAAACGGTTATTGAGATCGCAACAACATCTGTGTTAACAGTTTAAATACAGACACATTGGTGCACACTGTCAACTGCTTTTTAAATTTGTAGCAAAATTTTGTTCAACTTTCTCGTGGTTACAAGGTAAGAAATTGGACAAAACATTATCTAATGTTTCTTCTAACGTTGTTACTAAAAGTAAGTCAAATACCGGTACTTGTACAAAGTTTGTTGCAAGCATTTTAAACAACTCATTTTTGTTTACATCCAATTGTAAGAACTGTGACCAGTTTTTCCAAATGGGAGTTAAATCATAAACACATACTCTCACACCATTCCCACGATTCTCCCTGGTCCCATTCTTTAAACTACATTAAAAATAATGGGCAATGGTGACTTTTTGGTCCCAATGAAATGACCAAAACACGTGATTTATGGACGTGCTTTTCACGTTACTTTTGGCATGTGACATTTAGGTGACTTTTTAGTCGCATAAGTTCGAATGGGGCAAAAATATCTCTTTATTGCAATAATTATGCTTTAAAGTTGCAAAGACGAAAAAATCAACGTCGAGGAAATATTTTATAGGTCTTAAATTACATGATTTCATTGGTCAGTAAATTATTTCTTGATATAAACATTTAATATTTGTAATAAATGCTGTATTCTTGTTCAATTATCATCCTTATATTGAATAAGTAAAAGGTTCAAAGTCATAGATCTGCTTTCAACTTACGAAAAGCATGCTTCTAATTTTATTTCATGAATCAGTCGATATTTTCTGCTATAACAGCTAGCGACACCAAATGTAGCTATAAAAAAACGAACAAAATCTTAAATAATAATTATGAATATTATATAATTAACTTAAAACACAAATTTTTAACACGAATCTTATGTGGTGTGTCGCCTAAACTACTTTAACAAGTAGATTTTCTAGTGTTGCTATTTGTTTGCTTTGATCTAAAGCATCATTAATTAACTTTAATAAAACAGTCCTGCATGCAATAAAAAAATATAAAAAAATGAAAAAAGTAATTTGCCTTCTAATTTTTCATTAATCAAATTTGTTAACGAGCTAATACCTGGCCACCCGGGTATTAGCTCGTTGGTTACTGTCCGGGTAACATTTTTAAATGACGGCTAACCGCCATTTTGTAAGTTTAAAATTCATTTCATTCATTTATATACTTTAAAACCATTAACCCTAATATGACAGTTAAATAGTATTAACTTGGCATGTGAATGAAGATCTTGTGAATCTTTTTGTTAAAAATTTTAATAGTTATGGTTTCTATATCACCATCAGAATATCTGATGGTGATATAGAAAACATTCAACAAAACGTTCAGAAAGTTATTTGAGATTCTGATTCAGATACCTACTTAATGATTACTACTGTTACTAATGTGTACAATATTTTTCTCAACGTAACAGAAACGTATACATTTTGTTCATTAATTCAATTTGAACAAAAATCTGATAGATCGTATTTAATAGGATGGAATGAAAGATCTGAAAGATTGAAGATATAACCATGTTATTATAGCACACTAGAACATGCGCATACGTGCAATTTTAATACCATCAAAATATTTTTTCTCCTAATGAACAAGTAATCACTTGATGGCATGCATCTTTGGCACCCAAAACAGTTGAGACGTTTGTATTTCTAAACCGTAGTTAGGACTTGTGTAACCTCGTGGAAATCGTAAATTATAACAAATTATCATTGGCACCTGACACAGAGGAGTCTTTGGCATATTTCGGCACCCGAAATACAATATAAAATCAGAAGTGACGCTAGTGTTTCTAAACCGTAACTAAACGTAATATAAAAAAAGTCATAATTAGTCTTATCAACAAGTCCCTTAAACCACCTAAAGTAAAATAAAATTTAGAAAAAGAACATTTTTAAATAAGTGGAATCATTGAATTAAAAGTTTTTATTGATTGTTAAAGCATTTTTACGATTTTCGACGGCCCAAGGTTTCCCTAACTATTTAAATTTCTTTTCAAAGGTGGTAAGGCGGCTATTTGATACCATTATTTTTCATTCATACTCTTAGCAATATCAGTGTAGAAACATACAACAAAACGGAAAAAAACAATTACAAAAGAGTTAGAAGGATATTGCCAGCGTTAAACAACAAAATAATAAAATGCTCAGGAAATTCTACATCAATCTTAAAAATTACGGAATTTATTTCGATTAGGCAGCAGAATCAATCATATTAACAGATGAGAGAGCAAGCGTGTAAAACTGTTGATAAATTCTTTGCTCAAATAGCATTTTGATTCGAGCCGTAACCAGAAATGCATACATTCACCAGTAAGTAGCTTGAGGTGGGTTTAAACTCCTCGCTAATGAAAGCATTAAAAGTAATGAAACTTCTGAACAAAGAATTTGATGAAAAACTACTAAAAGAAAAATTGACACCATAAGATTAAAAGTAGCCAATATAGTAAAATTTAGAATGACTGTCGATGAGGCTGATACTTTAAGAGGACGAAGATATTTTAAAGTTAATATTCAAAATAAAACTGACATGATAAAAAATAATTTTCATGATAAAACTATACTCACGTATAAAACGGGATTAATTAAATTTCGGGTTCTTATGCAGTGTGCTTGATATGGATGAAATAATAAAAAATAAAATAAAATCAATAAAAATATGAATAAAAAATTTTTTGGTTGCATCTACACAGCATGAAGCATTTATAAAAAAGAGGTATATTCAAAATTTAGATTATTCGTCAATTTCGTGTCAATCATGGCCTACATCTCAGAGAATGTGAAACACTTTATAAGAAAAATGGTATTGATTACTTAAGAGACGCCTATGATAACCATAGTTATGAAAATGATTCTTTTGACGCAGGAATCAAAAGAATTTTAGCAGAGAAGATGTACTAATGTTAAGCGCTGATTCAATATTAGAGTTAATGTTTAGGAGTCTTTCTTTAATTAACAGTGAAACTAGCAATAAATGATGAATAATTCGAGGATTAGAATTGATGAACGTCTGAATACAGATGTCATGTATTTATTACTCTGTCTAAAGATCTCTACATTAACTCCATCCAGAGATACCATAACTTTTACAGGCATGTTGGCATCATGATCGTTTTGTGTTAATGTTATTGAAGCAACTTCCGGTAATCCTGCAGATAATGTTTTAACTCCACAAGAAGAACTTAATGTGTTGCTAAAGAAAAATGAATCACAAGTAATGTCTCCTATCAGATGATTAAAAGCTATATTTTCAAGAATACTGGCCAGCGTTTAGAAAACCTACAAAGCTTTATGATGCATATGACACAGGTCAACAAAAACAAAATTTTTTTCTGGTGCCAAGAAAACAATTTGTTTTTTATGTAGAATTTCTTATTTCGATTTCAAATATGCAACTCATTTTTTAAAATCACGTCAAGTTGTAAAGATATTTGGGTTCAAATCTTTAGAATTTGCGGTAAAGTCCCTAATATTGTCGAAAAATCAAAAGTATGTCAACCTGGGTCTCAAAAGAAGCGTATTTTCATATAGATTTTAAAAATGTTATTCGTTTGTAATAAAAACAAGTATTTTTTGTATTATTGCTGAAAAACATTTTGTAAGCATTTTTTTACAAAATGTTTTTTAGTCAATAGCATTTTTTCAAATAACTTTTTTGCTAAAAAATTTTAAGAAAAAATTTTAATGTTTTCTAAAATCTTTATGAAAATACGCTTTTTTTGAGACCCAGGTTGACATACTTTTAAACAACTTTTTTTTTGACAATATTAAGGACTTTACCCCAAATATTAAAGATCTGAACCCAAATATCTTTACAACTTGACGTGATGGTAAAAAATGAGTTGCACATTTGAAATCAAAATGTGAAATGCAATCCAAAAAAAAATTGTTTGCTCGGCACCAGAAAATTTTTTTTTTTTGTTGACCTGTGTTACAAACAAATAAGCCCATATCTACGGATGTTGAAAGAATAATCTCTGTGTGCCAACTTTTGTAAAAAAATAAAATCGCGACTTTTAGAAAAGTTGCTATTAGCTCTTGTATTTTTGAAATACTTTTATAAAATGTAAACTTTATGTTAGGATATAAAGTATTAAAAAAAAATTTTACTCTCTCGTGCTTAATACAAGGAGAATAAGGGGAATAAAAGAAGGGGGTGTGTGGAAATTGTAGTTTAAATCTAATTTAACGGGCCTTAATGAAAATTTGAGTGGTAATTTTTTTCAGAACATGATTAAAATAGTTTAATCCTTGTGTGGCAAGCGGTCAAATTTTTTAACAGCAGTATCATCATAATTTTAATAGGGTTCATATAAACAAAAATCTAATTAACGAGAAAGATAGACAATTTTTAAAGAAAAATTTGTTTTACCGTGGCCATGCAAATTTTTTTTTTTTTTTTTTTTTTCCTATTTATTTCGTCATTTTACACATTTTACAATGTTATCTATAAATTTAAACAATTATATATAATTACAAGCTGACTGGGGCAAGTAGAAGTCAAAATGACTTATCATCAAGCCCCTTTGTGAAATACAAAAAAAAATGCAATTAAATTTTACATTTTCCAATATTACATAAAAGAGTGAAATTATTAGGTTTAAAAAAAAAATTGGTTAGAAATTTTAGAAGGTTAAAGAAAAACTTAAAGTTAAAAAAAGAACTTAAAGTTAAAAAAAGAAGAAATTTAAGATAAAGTTAAAATATAAAATAACAAATAAAAAATTAAAACTCTGTACATATTCGTATACATATTAAAGACAATAAACGAAAAAAAAAATTTAATTCGCTTCACATGCATATACATATTCAATACAATATTAAAATTAAATAAAGTACATAAAAAATTAAAAATACAAAACTATTTCGATTTTTTTTTCAAAAAAATGAGAGAATGTACGTAATGTTTAAATTTAGTAAGTCTTTTTTTATAGTTCTTTTAAATGTAGCAGTAGATTTTACTTTTTTCATATTTTCGTCAAGAACCGAATTCCACAAGCGTGGTCCCCGGCATATAGTCGAGAAGCCAGATTTTTTGAGTGATGTTAGTGGGATGTAGTAATTACTCATTGAATGTCTTGTTTCATATTTATGATTAATTCGAGTGAAACTTTTAAAAAAATATTTTGGAATCATTTCATTTTGAAGTTTAAACATAAATAACAAGTTATGGTATATATTTAGTTTGTATACATTTAGAGCATTTATTTCCTTGAGTAACGGCTCGGCACTTTCGTATCTACATGCGCCCAAAACTAATCTACTTGCTTGCTTTTGTTTTGTATAAATAATTTTTAGGAAAGATAAATGATTGTTTGCCCAGGCAATATTACAATAGTTAATATGACTATGTATAAATGAAAAGTATAAATTTTTTAAACATAAATCATTTAAAAGATGTTTTGTCTTGTACATAATCCTCAGGGTCTTTGAAACTTTGTTCTCGACTAGCTTTATTTGGCTTTTCCAATTTAAATTCTCATCGAAAATTATTCCTAGTATTTTCATAGAAAAAACTCTTTTTATTTTAATATTGTTAATTGTTAGTTCAGGTAATTTGAGTGGAAGGTTCTCGGATTTAGATGACTTAGCAAACAAAATATATTTCGTTTTTTCAATATTTAATGAAAGTTTATTTGCTTCAAACCACTCATTAAGATATATTAATTCTGTGTTTACAATATAAAAAATATTTTTTAAATTTGAGTCAGAAAAGAAAACATTTGTGTCATCAGCAAAAATAATATAATTAAGTATTTTTGAAGACAAATAAATATCATTAATATAAATTAAAAACAGCAGGGGTCCAAGTATTGATCCTTGGGGAACTCCGCAATTTATTGATTCAAATGGGGAACATGTTAAGTCATATGGTACTCCTTGTTTACGATTTTGTAAATAACATTGCAGCCACTTTGAATTGGAGTGAACTACTCCATAATTGTGTAGTTTATAAATTAGAATCTTGTGGTTGACAGTATCAAATGCTTTTGATAGATCTAGAAAAATTCGGAGTGTGTAACTGTCGTTATCAAAACCATTTAAAATTTGGTTGGCAAGATCAATTACTGCATGTTTCGTGGAATGGTTGTTGCGAAATCCAAACTGTTTATGATAAAGAATGTTGTTTTTTTCAAGATAATTGTACAGTCTGTTGTGCATAATACGCTCTAGTATTTTGGAAAAACAAGAAAGTATGGAAATTGGTCTGTAGTTAGATTTTATTGAGTCATCACCGCCTTTGTATATTGGAATTATTTCTGCTAATTTTAGTTGGTCAGGAAAAATGCCGTTTTTTAGGGAAAGATTAAAAATTTTAAAAAGAGGTTTCTCTATAATATCTGAGACCGCTTTTACAACATCAGGGTTAACTTCATCCAGACCCGCACTTTTATTTGTTTTCAGCATACTAATTGCTAGTCGAAGTTCATCAATTAAAAGCTCCGACTCCTCCATGAAGGAATCAGATTTTTTCAAAAAAAAATTTAAATGATTTTTTTCCCTCAGGAATTGCACCGGCAAGCTTTTTTCCTATATTTATAAAAAAGCTATTAAATGTTTCAGCAATTTCTTTATTAACAAAAGCATCTCCTCTATTATCATCTCTTTGCAATCTTTTTGGAAGATTATCACTTTTCACAATTCCCACTCCTGTTATTTCTTTAATTACATTCCATGTTTTCCTTGCATTTCCAAATGTTTTATTAAGTAACGAAGAGTAGTAATGTTTTTTGGATTGCTTTTTTAATTTTTCAAAAGAATTTTTATATTTTTTGTATTTGATTTCATTTTTGTAGTTCTTTTTTTTTAAAAATTTTTGGTAAAATTTTTGTTTCCTTTTTGACGACTTAATGAGTCCTCTCGTCATCCACGGACTTAACAAATTTTTAAAATTAACAATTTTTTTTATTTTTGGAAAGGTCTTTTCGTATTGTCTTGTAAACATGCGAATAAAAAAATTGTAGCCATCATTAACGTCATTGCAATCAGTTAAAAGTTCCCAGTTTACTTCATGTAAGAGATCACGAAACGTGGCGATTGATTCATTATTTATTTTCCTTACGTATACCGTTTTTGTTTTTATTTTATTCTCAAGGGTTGCAGAATTTATTATCAGAAAAACTGGAAAGTGATCAGTTAAATCTGTTTTAATAATACCACTTTGGATTTTAGTCCTTGTGTAATTATTAGTAATAATATTATCGATAATAGATGCAGTTGTTTTAGTCACACGTGTTGGCTTATTAATCATGGGAAAAACGCTGTATTGCAAAAGTGTATTTATAAAATTCACGACTTGATTATTAGCTTTATTATTCAATAAATTCAAATTAAAATTACCTAATAAGTACACATTTTTTTTAATAAGCTTTGGTAGCAAATAGTTTAAGTGGTTTTCAAATTGATTGTAATTACCGTTTGGCGGTCTATATATTGCAGTTATAAATGTATTTTTATTTGTTTTATTAATTATTTATTATTTATTAATTAAATCTCAGAGCTTAAACTCAATAGAGAACACCTGGATGTTCTCTTTAAGGGCATTGTTGTAAATACGTTTAGAAGAATTAATTAGATTTCCATTAAAGGAGTTTTTGCTCACCCTGAATTTAGGATTTGTTTTATACTTTCGGATGGATGGTTTAAGTTAATAATAAAAATTTATTAATTTACATTATACAATAACTCATCATTCGCTTTTTTGACAGGTTTTAATAAATATCCGAGAGGCTAAATGTGACATTTTGAAGATACATAATTTGTAAAATACTAATTTCAATTTGAAAGCCAGTATTTTTAAATAATGTTTATTATAACTTTTATGAATTTTATGAAGCTGCAAATCAGATTTTTTACTCATTTCTTTTAAAACATCATCGAGATAAAAATCTAGTTCGTTAATATCGATTTAACTTAATAAATCTAAAAGTTATAATCCAAGAAATTCACAAGTTTTTGCCGAGGCCATGCAAATCTCCAACTGCCCATATATATTCTAAAGTCAGTTTAACTTATATAAGCAGTAAACAATAGCAGATTCGATCAAAGCACTTTACTGCAAAGATGTTAATAGCTACAATAATACAGTCTATATAGCAACAGATGGAAATGAAAATTTATTTTTGTCTCGGCATTCTTGAAAAAAGACCGATGTTAATTAAATCGTAAAATTTGGAATTATTACAACCCAATGGTAACCAGACGTCAAAAAGACTTTTTAATGTTTAGAACGTTTTTATTAGGTAGTTGGGAAACAACAAAAATTAAATAGAAAAAAAACAAATTCCGTTTGCTTAGCCATCTGACTTCACAATAAAATGTTACGTCGTCATATTCTTTTGATATTTCATTCAAAAATGCCTAAGACTGACTATTAAAACATGTTTTTGCACATTTAATTCATTTGTTTTTAATTTTAAAATCCAATAAAACTTTTACGTAAGCCAACCTTAGAACGTGCACCGTTTGTGCATACTCCAACCAATTTTGATTATAGCAAGCCAAAATGTGTGAATACCTTTTGAACTTCGGCAAATTGTTTGAATGGCTTTGCCTATTTTAAATTAACTATGAAACTAGATTTTTTTAAGCTAAAACTTTTTATTAGCATTATTTATTTTTCAAATTTGCGGTTTAATTTTGGATTTTGTCTTTAAAGCGTACGATGCTTATTGAGAAATACCTTTTTATAGTAAACTCTTTCATCACTGAAATGGATCCATTACACAGCAAATAAATAGGCTTACCATTGTGCAAGAAAAAAGGAATTTTTCAGTCCATTTTTTTGAAACTGGCCACCCTCTCTAGCTATTTATCGTTTCTTTTCTCCCGATATCATTTTCATCAAAAGTCAAATAATACATGTTGTCTTTGATAAGTTAAACCCCGGCTGCATAGCTTCTTAAAGATAAGATAAAATATTCTTTTTGAAATTTATGCTTGTTGAAACAAAGATATTTACACTAAAATTTACATTTTTATCAAACTTTTAAATGTAACTTGTAAAATATATAATATATAATACTGTCTGCTTTGCGATTAAATAGCGTTATATATATATATATATATATATATATATATATATATATATATATATATATATATATATATATATATATATATATATATATATATATATATATATATATATATATATATATATATATATATATATATATATATATATATATTTATGTATATTTTTATATAACTCGTGTTAATTGATGTTTATATAATTATTTTATAAACATCAATTAACACGAGTTTCTACCTATACTAAACTTATTTTTTAAAAGAAATTTTCGCTGGATTGTTGTGATCAGCGTCTTCAGCTTTAAAGTTTTTCTTTTTTTTTTTTGTTTTTTATTTTTGCTTGTATCTTACTTTTAAAACGGCATTTGTATTTTATGTCAATGGGATCGTTTCATCTTAATATATATATTTCTTAAGCAACGCAATAGCAATAAATGTGAATAAAATATTACCTAAAATTGGCTCTAAAGGAGAACCCATGGCAACGCCATCTAATTGATCATAATATTTCCCGTTAAATAAGAAGCGAGAACCGGATGATGAGATTTATTGTCACTTTTTGAACTGAGCTTTAGAAAATTATTTTAAGCACCTTTCATCTGTAAAGTATAAATCAGTAGCTATATTTATAGTTTCATTAAGTGGAATATTATTAAATAAGCTTTCAACATCATAGGAAACTATACATTTGTTAGTTATATCAACTTGTTTTAATTCCTCAACAAAAGGAAAAGAGTTGGAATAAAGTTTAGGTATATAAGGAGACAATAAATCAGAAATATATTGGGCAAGCTTATAATTATATGTACCGATTGTTAAAATAATGGGTCTAAAGGGTGGTAGAGAAGAATCTTTACTGAGTTTGTGCATCTTAGGTAAAACATAAATTCTTGCTGTTTGTGAACCAACAAAATAAATTTTATTGTTAATATCATTTTCAAAACAATTACGTTTTTAAAGTTTCCTAAGATACCCTGGTTTAGATTGTTCTCTTTCAATAGTTGGAACGTCTTTAAACTCCTTAAAGTTTGTTTTATCACTTATAATATTAGTTAAAGATTTAATATTGTCAACCTTGTTTTTAATCTCATCATCCGGTTCTCACTTCTTATTTAACGGGAAATATAATGAAATAGCGCCAACTTTAGCTAATATTTTTATATTATAAAAATGGGTTACTAACTGCTCTTCCTCCCTACCAATTTTCTAAAAACGTTATGTGGATAATATTATCGCAATTTTTAATTCAGAGTTTGAAGCTCAGAATTTTTTTACACATCTTAATAAACAACATAAAAACTTAAAATTTACTATAGAAAAAGAACAAGATAATAAAACTGCATTTTTAGATGTTCTTATCAATAAGTCTGTTTTGCTTTCCACATCAGTTTATTACAAAAAAACATGGTCTTTTATAAAAAATTTTCAGTTTTGTTCCCTATTCTTATAAAATTAGTCTTATACGTTGTTTAATTGATAGAACGTATAAAATCAACAACACATGGCAAGGATTTGATAAGGACATAAAAAATCTATCTAATGTTTTAAAAATAACCAATATCCATCTAAAGTAATTGACACTGAAATTAAATTACTTGTTGATAAAAAGTTGAATCCATTTCTGATAAATAGTATTGATAACCATAATATAAGATAATATAAGCTTCCATTTATAGGATTTTACTCAAATTTTACTAAAGCTAAAGTTAATAAAATCATTAAAAAATATTGTAAAGATGTTATAATTAATTTAATTTTCACTACCAACAAATTACAAAACAGTTTATGAATAAAAGATCCACTTCCTAAGTAGCTCAAATCCAATTTTGTTTACAAATTTTCTTGTGCTGGATGTAATGCCAGTTATATTGAAGAAACCTCCAGATACTTAAAAACACAGGTTCCTGAGCATCTTGCAAGCGACAAACAATCTAATGTTTATAAGCATTCAATTTCATCTGTTAATTGTAAAAATCTAAGTTACTATAATTGTTTTAAAATTTTGGATACTGCTTCTAACAAAAACAAATTGAAAATCAAAGAAGCACTCCATATCAGTTGGAAAAACCCATCTTTTTATAAACAAACTGTTCATTATAATATAAATTTGTTCTAGTTTATTTTTTGTTTATTTGTTTTTGCTTTGTTTTGTTTTTTTGTTTACTTATAATTTTATTTTTTTGCTATTTACGGTATCATAATTTGTATTATAATTTTTATTGATTGGTAACAATTGTATTTGTCTGTTATTATTTCTCTGTAATATCTTCAAGTTTTGATTTTATATTTATATCCAGAGTTTTAAATTGTGATTTTATCTTTTGAAAATGTAATATGTTAACTACGAAACATGTTAACATGTCAAGATACAAAAATATTGTGTTTTTCTTTAAAATATGATCATATATATATATATATATATATATATATATATATATATATATATATATATATATATATATATATATATATATATATATATATATATATATATATATATATATATATATATATATATATATATATATTAATTATAATATCAATTATAACGCCAGTAGTTAAAAGCGTAAGTTAAAAAAGTAAAGTTAAAAAGTAAAAGACTAAAACAATGTTAACTTTTTATATTATTTTAGGCTCTTTATGAAGGTCCAATTCACAAGTTTTCTCGTGAGTCCTTAAATACTTTCTCTTGACATATATCGAGAGCTTGGAGCCAGAACGACGTATGTACACTTTTCAACATTTGAGAAAAAGCGATATGAAATCTTTAATCAAGCTTTAATTTTATGTTACGTAATACTATTTAAAAAATACATGAAATTCCGTGAGGAATTAAACTTTTGATATACGATAGAAGATTTCAAATCGCTTTTTCTTAAAATGTTGCAAAGTGTACATACACCGCTCTGGCTCTAAGCCCTCAATATATTATATAAAATACCATAAAATTCAGGAAACTTCAGTAAATTATAGTTAAAAAGATCAGAAGGAATATTTTTATATAAAAATAAGTTGACCATTTTGTGACGTTCGTTATCATAAAGCGTTTTAAAAATTTAAAATTGGGCTTTTTAAGAGTTGTCAGAAGTTGTTAGTATTTCTGGTCGACCTTAACAATGTCTCAGCAAAAAAACTAGAATGGTTATTTAACTAAATTAACTGTTCTAGTTTTATTGTTTAAATCATATGCATTACTTAACACGAATATGTGAGCTGCGTATTATTTGAAAAACACCTAAGATTAAACTGCTTTAAATATTACAATTTTTTCAGATTTTTTTCCTACACCGTAAAACATAAACATATACTTGTTCTTGTTATTGCAAAAATAAAGCCATTGTTTCACAGTGATTTTATTTGTGTGCTCTCAACAATAGCATTTTAAAACGTCTTTTTTCAAGAAAACTCTCGATTTGCATTTAAAGCTCAGTGTTTTTGAGAAAATTCTGAATAATTATTATAAGGTTTTAGGATTTTGTTAAATTTAAAAAAAAAATTTAGAACATTCAAAAACGCTTTTGAACTGATAGTAGTTAATCAAGTATAAAAGTAGTTAATCAAGTATAACGTAACTTGAACCAACGTTTCGGATTATGTTATTGGTTAGTAAATGAATAACAAATTGTAGAATTTGTTAATTGATGCATGATCAACGACTTGAGTTTCAAAGTGGAGGGGCAGAATCGTCTATTTTTACAAAGCCCTCTATATCTAGAATTTTCAATCATAAAAAATAAAAAAAGGTCCTTTAAAAAAGCAGTGTTGAGTCGGGTAACATGTGTCCCGCGGCCCTTTACCCCCAGCGTCGTTGGCTCTATGATGTAAATGAAATCAGAAACTTATGTGCACCCAACAGATGTATTTTAAATGGTGAAAGTTGTAAGAGGTGCAAGACCAACAAAATATACATGACATGCCTGTTGAGATTAGATCCAGATTAGATGGACTACATGTACTTGCCACTCAAATTGATTTAAATATTTATAGAAATGTTTTTGTTTTTTTTAATTATTTATAGAAATATTTTTTTTTTTTTAATATTTATAGAAAATTTTTGTTTTTTAAAAAATGTTCAAACGCTTTTCAATATCTTAAGTGAAGGTGTGTGTTATACGTTTTAAAAATTATTTAAGTTTTTAGAAACTTAAGTATATTATCGTAAGCTAAGTGCTTATTTGATCTAACCCCTTTTTAAATATCTAATTTTATTTATGTTTAAAGTATATAGTAAAATTATAAAAAATACAAAATATAGCATATTTTGTATTTTTGATAATTGTTATGAATAATAGTATTTTATGTTTTTAATTATACGTTAAAAATGAATACAATAGTATCAAAGTTTTTATGTACATAGTTTTCACCTTTAACGGTTCATTTTTTTTCGAACATTTAAAAATTAAAATAAGTTTTATTTTTGAATTAAAATAAATAAGCACGCAGGTTGCAAGAAAAAGTATTAAAATGTAAAAAGAAATTTTGATATATGTTCCAGACTTGGCCATTTGTGCTTGGCGGTCTTCTGAACCGAGTTGTATATGAATATCCCGTTTGATTATTCTCTTAGTATGTAGTAACATTTTAATCTAAAATCATTTCTAATGTTTCACTTCTTAATGTTTTTCGCGTATTTATTAACTTATTCGCGTATTATATACTGCGAGCATTAACATAATTTTTTTTAAACACTTAAGCATTAAGGTATTACCCCTCAAAAAAATTTTTAATAAAAAAAATCTTTTTAACGAAAAAATCTTTTTAACAAAAAACCAAGTATATACTGAGAAACAACTATATACCAGGATTAAATAATGCAAAAAAGTTTATTAGTTGCCATGGTTACTAAGTAAAATAACAGATATCCAAAAATGTTTAGGCCACCCCGGTCATTCTACCTCAGTAACTGAAAGCATATATTGAATATGATTTTGTGGCATATGATTAACAACATAGTAATCTACAAACTAAACTAAACTTGTTCTAAAAAACGGAGTATTTAGGCTATTCTGAGTTTTTCAAAATAGCGTATATAAAAAAATGTATTTTTGTTAACTAAACTTTCTATAAATCAAAAACTTCTAACAGTATTGTAAAACTTTTAGTTCCAACTATACAACTAGATGCAATAAACATTTGGTTTAAATTTCATGCAAATCTGACTTTTAATGACGGTTAATGAGATAGGATGGTCGGGGGGTTAGAAATTAAAAATTTGAGAATAAAGCATTTAAATATTACATTAACAATTTTACTTTTTTTAAGTCAAAGTCTTATGCGGTAGTGGTGTAGTGGTAAAGCGCTCGCTTCATAAGCGAGATGTTGCGAGCTTGATCCCCACCACGTCCCTGGTAGTACCGCGCTCAACCTGTTTCTCCGCGCAGCGGCCTTGTTCCTTAAGGTTCGTGTTTCGGAGTTATAGAGTTGAGAGAGGGTTATAACCACTAATAAGTAGCCTCCTCATCTGTAGTGGCCTTTTCGGCCTTGAGGAGGTGAATAGTTAATAAAAATTAATATATAATAAGTCTTAGTGTATCTATTTACATGAAATTTTCTGCATTTTTTACTTTCAGTACTTTGTTTGACTCTACATAATTTTAACTTTTGTTAAAAAGTTTATTAAATAACTACAAAAACAAAACAAAAAAGCTTGCAATTCCGATTACAAACCTTGTTATGCGTGTTGCTAGGCAGATCAAATTTACCCACTCGAAGCTCTTGATTTATATCTCAAGAACTAAATCTTCTTTGAGAAATGGCTTTTAAAAAAAATTCTACATAACTGTAATATACAAATATATATAAAAACGTAAATCAGAATTAAAACAGAAAATAACTAAGAAATTCATAATAAAAAATAATTTAGAAGTATTGAAATGCTGACAACTTCTAAAATGTTTAGGAATCATTTAAACAAAAAGTTTTGAATAAAAAATCATAATATAAAATTTCATAACTAACATTATCCCAAAATGAACTTTTAACATCATCACTTCAATTTCATTGATATAAATAAATTTATTTTTATTTGATTAAACTTACTTTAAAAGAAACAATTGAAGTCGGATAAATTAAAATCCCTGACCAGTAATAATGGTTTTGATTTATTTTTAAATTGCTCTAATGTAGTCTTGTTTTTGTTAACAATCTCTGGGAACTTTTTCCACAGATAAGGTCTGCGGTACTTAATTGGATAGGAGGTTAATTTTAAATTATACTTGAGAAGAAAGAAGTTGTAATCTGAAAACTTTGTTGAATATTTATGATTAAATTTATTAATAAGTTTGAAAAAATTTTGGGGACAATCTCATTTTTGTAATAACCCTTTAAGCGGCACCTTTTTTTTTTAGCCGTACATCCAAATGCGCGGGTTATTTTGAATAAAACTCAACTTTTTACTAATTCAAATTTAATATGAAAATAATGTATAAAAATATCATTTAAAACACAGTATTAGTGAGAAAACATGTTATTAATACTAAAAAATATATATTTTAACACTAGTAGTATTTTTTTGAATGATAGAGTTGGAAACATGGTGCAGCACACAACCCTACATCACAAGGGGTGCAGGGGTGCACTCATAACGAGAATCTTTTCTTTTCCCCTTTTTTCTGCATACAACACACCTCCGTTGAGGTGCAGTTTTACATTCTGTTTCCGGAACATATGATTGAAAATGACGATGCACTAATCGCATTGGATTTCCATCAAGACTTAGTCTCCCATCCTGTCCGAATGTTACTATGTCATAACCATAAAAAGAAACTAAAGCACTAACAAGCTGCATTCTGAATTCTAAAGCCTTTAGTTTACCTCCTAACATTTTGTGAATGACTTGTGCATTAAATATGGAAAGATTAATCAGATGAAAATAAAACTTCTTATACCACTTTTTCACCCTTTTTCGTTCACAAGCATAGGAGGTGGTCATTTGATCACTAAGATCAACACCACCCATGTTGCTGTTGTAAATGTGGATAACAGTTGGTACTTCTTTCCTTGCACCTTTACGTAAGACAATTTCTAAAGTATCAGGTATGCAGGTGGTTATCATGTAAACATCACGTTTATCCTTCCAATGCATTACCATGAATTGATATCCTTGCTCGTACGCAACACACCTTTCATTTGATTTCAATTTTGCATTAATAACATCTTTTGGTAGATACTTTCTGTAGCTTCGTAATGTTCCCACAACATCAGTCTTTCTTTGAACAAGAAAATCACAAATTTCCAATGAGGTATACCAATTGTCAAGGTATATACACCGTCCAACATCTAACAGTTCTTCAGATAATGACATTACTACATCGGTGGCCTGATATTTGTATTGTTGAGAAATTTCTGTGCCAGCACCAAAGTATATAATTTGATTCCAGACATATCCTGTTTTCCCACATGCCAATGCAAACGTCTTAATACCGAAGCGTGCACTTTTTGATCGTATCGATTGTTTAAACGACAGCCTTCCCTTCCACAAAAGTAATGATTCATCTATGGATATATCACGTCGTGGTTGTAACATAATTTTCCAGTGGTTAACAATGTACTCCTGAATGTATTTAATTTTTATATCCTTTGTATAACTTTTGTCCACAAAACTAGAAATATCTACAAAATGAAGAAATCTCTCTAGCAATAATAATTTGTTTTGCGATAGTATACTTTTAAAGCCTGGTGTTTCAAACAGTTTGCTTTTTGTATAGTACATTCGCAATTTGGGCTTTCAAATAATACCACAGTAGATTATCACTGCAAAATGAAGGCGTATGTCACGAGATGTAAATATAGCTCCACTATTGATAAATTTAAATATACGAGAGCTTCTTTGAAATACTTTACCTCCTGTCATTTGGTTAAAGTATATGTTAGTTTGTTCAGCAATGTACTCACAAAGTTCGTTTGTAATAATATATTCAAATAATTCAAGAGGGTCAGAGTTTTTTATATCTCCATTGACTTTTTCTTCAGAAATTAAATTAAATCGTCTCATTCCTTCATTAGGAGGTTCCTTTTGCCAATTTAAATTCTCATAGCAACTTACTTTCTTCTTCTTTAGAGCTGGAACTACTTTTATATTCTTGATATTTTGCTCAATTGATGGAATATTCTTAAAATTATCGTCACTGTAATCACTCAGATATAATTCTTCATCTGTTTCTGATTCGATTAAAAATTCTATTTCACTGTCAGATAAAGATTCTGTCAACGAAGAAAGATCTGAGTCTTCTTCCAAGACAAAATTTACAGCGTCTTGAACAGATATTGATCGTCGTTTATCTACCATATTTTTTTTTATTTCTAAACGAAATTTGTGTTTATTAGTTCCGTAGAACATTCGAGAATAGTAAAATCGTGGTTTGAAGGGTGTATGACTAATTTTAAGGTGTTACAAACTCTATAAGTAACACCTTATACCAGTGCGTATTATTACGGCGGTTCTCCTTAACTCCTAAAACGGTCCTCCGTATTATTACGGCGTTTTGTCTTAAAGGGTTAAACATAAACAATAAAACTTGTGTAAATTGAGTTTATACACATTTAAAGCACCGAGCGCACGTAAAAGTGGTTCGCAAGGAGTATTTATGTAGGCTACAATCATCATTGCTAAACATCATTGCTATATTTTTTAAGAGTGTTTTTTTAATTCTATTTATATGTGAATACTACAGTAAAAAGTTACCGTAAAATGAGGTGACTTTGCCAAATTTAAAATCTTTTTTTTTTCAAAACTTAATCATAAATGAATAATATGTTGATATAAATTGCATTAGATGTGCATAATGCCAAAGAAATAAATAATTAAAATAAAAAATAAAAAAATTATATCTTTGACCCTCTTTTTTCAATTTCAAACGTTAGTCAAAGTCACCCCAATACTGGTGGTGACTTTGGCTACCTAAAAGGAAATTATAATTATTGATTAAAATTATTTATCATTCCATAGTTTACATATTCACAGATACATGGATATTAGGTGATATGTTGTTAAGGCAAAAAAATATTAAAAACAACAGCTTAAAACTAACTTGCAAATTTATTTAAGATATAAATCACAAAGAAACCTTATTAATATTTAAAACTCAAAAAACTATGTATCAATCATCAAACTATCAGTGCTAGCGTTATTCAATAGATTATCTGTAAATATTTGCTGTTCAAGAGTGGATACCTTGGTTTTTTTTACAACAGTCATTTTATTTCATGTCTTATTTGTATTTATAGCTGCTTGCATATTACCTACATCAATTGATGATACACTTTTTCCTGGGACAACAGAGACTTTATGTCGCTTTTTATTAGGGGGTATATGATCATCACCTCTAGCTTCAACTAAATGTTGTTTGAAGGAACCACTGACAAGAGAATCTATTTCTACTGTGTCATCTTTATTTGTATATGTTCTTTTAGGAAGTCTATCTAGCGCCTGTTTTCGATCAAGTGGGTATAATCCAGTTTTGAAGCATCCCTTCATACTTTCACAACCAGGTTCTTTAATGTTTTTTGTGAGGCATTTCAGCAATGCTGGAAACTGGTCTTTTGGAAAGTCTTTGTCACTTTTCTTCGAAGTTATTAATACTTTTCTCCACTGAGCTTTTATTGGTCGAAAATATGCAACATCCAATGGCTGCATTATATGCGTGGAATTAGGAGGAAGTGCAATAACCTTGATATTAGTTTTAAGACAGTACATATGTATTATATGTGACGACAAATTGTCTCCAATTAGAACATGTTTTCCGGAACTTTTTTTTAGTTAACAATAAAAATTCAAACCAATCTGTAAAACAACTGGAGTCAAACCATCCACTCTTTGAGCGCTTATAACGTGCTCCTTTTGGTCCATTTTCTATCCAAGTTGCCACATCGAATCGGCTTTATATACAATATATGGAAAAAGGATATGCCCTTCTGCATTACCACAATACATCAAAGTTGTAGCAGACTTAATTCAATTAATTATCCTTTCAGGATATTTTGATCCTCGCTTTGTTATTACCAGTTTATTACCAGGGTCATTGGTTAAATTAGTTTCATCGTAATTCCAAATGTTTGATGGAGGAACCCCTGCCAGTTCAGGAGTGATGTTATCAAAAAAGTTATTAATAATAACAGTACCTACTTCTGCCCTCTTTCTTTTAATGTTACTTGCAAATCTAACACTTAACTGTTTATTTCTCTTAAGGAATGATTTTACCCATTCAACACCAGGCATATTTCCTGCAAATTGCCTAATAAATGTTCCTTTACGGTCTGCATAAGACTTCACAATACTTCGTAAATCATGACAGTCAACTGGGAATGCAAAAGAAGACATAGTTATAACATAGTTTGCAAAAATCTTCTTCAATTTTACTAAATATTGTGCAAACGCCTGATTTTTTATTATGTATACCTTTCAGTTTACTCTTTATTGTTAATAGAGAAATTTTAAAGGTCAAGCAAGCATCTGTTTGTGTTAAATTACTACTTCTAATTTCATTTAAATATTTGGTTAATGTTTCCTGGGTGTATGGAATATAATCACGACTCCCAGCAACATATTTATATGTTCTTGGCATGGTTTCTTAGATATAAATATGATTATTAATTATTATTTTGTTCTAAAAACAAAAATTAAAAATTAAACAAATAAAAATTTTTCTATAGACAACATTTTCTGAAAATAAATCAAAAATATAATATTGAAAATCAAATAATTACATTTTTTCACTTAGGGTAAAGTCACCCCAAGTTGTGGCCAAAACCACCCCATAAACTTTTCTTAAAGTTAATTTTAATTAGAAGAGTTATAAATTTGGCAAATATTGTACAAAACTCATCCTATTTAAATTTACTGTTAGTTATAACATGACAACCCACTCAAGTAATAACAGCAGTTTCAACCAACTCACAATTTTGCAGCATATAAATTTAACAATTTTTATAGACTCTAATAAACAAAGAAAAAATCATATAGATAGTTCCGCAAACTACAATAAATCTAAGTAATAAATAAACAAAATAACTTTACTTTTGTGATAAACCTAGATTTGGAAGTAGTCGCAAAAATACAAAGTAGTTTTTAAAAATAAAAACTATTTTTTATAAATTAACCTAAGTCACCTACCAGGCCAAAATCAACTCATTTTACGGTATCTAAAAAGTTACTCCTAAAAAGTTTACGCATGTTTTCCTTTTTATATAAGTATTATTAGTTATAAGATTTGGTAAGTTTAAAAAGCTGTTTTCTAATTTATTTACTTTACGGAAAAGTATAAATCTTTATATATATATATTTCTTGTGTTCGTGTGTATGTGACTGAACTCCTCCTAAACGACTGGACCTATTTTGATGAAATTTTTTTTGTGTGTTTTAAAGGGAATTCGAGAATGGTTTAGATTCACAATTTGGTCCAATGGAAAATGTTTTATATACATGGAAATATATATATAAATATATATGGAAAATTTTTTATATAAGTATTTATGTGTATACATACATAGATACACAAATACATACAACTCCGAAACACGAACCTTGACGAACAAGGCCGCTGCGCGGAGAAACAAGTTGAGCGCGGTACTACCAGGGACGTGGTGAGAATCGAACTCGAAAACTCTCGCTTATGAAGCGAGGGCACAGGCACTAAGTAGGCCTGAGAGGTGGTTTTGGCCAGGTTTGGGCCACCAGCGTCCCTTCCTAACCCTGACCCTAACCCTGACCCGTGCATCAAATTAGATACATCGACTGATATGCCACATATAACAAC
>NC_088928.1:49365000-49452500 GCF_038396675.1 Hydra vulgaris | reverse complement strand
TATAGTTCTTGAGTATATTATCTGCTAACAATTAACTGATGCATCTTGATTAACATCAAATGTTGTCAAAATTTTTGGCTATTTGTAGTGAATCCTTTTTTACTGCAGTATGGAATAGGCGTAAGTCGCGGGGTAAAGCATAAGTGGCAATGACGTTTGTCTGAAGGGATAAACTAGTTATAAGTGCTGATCCTCATCGAAACGCCAGTAATAATAGACGCGACTCTGAGGAGATGTTTATTACTTAATCACAACACAAATTATGTATACACATTGGCATTATTTTTTTTCCATTCTGAGGTCTTTTATTGTTGTTTGCATACTTTTTATTTTTTAATGTATTTTTTGTTTGGTCATTATGTTTTTAAAGAACAGAGCAATAATAAATTATTAAAAAGTTAGATGAGTGTTTTCTACTAATTTAAATATATATATATATATATATATATATATATATATATATATATATATATATATATATATATATATATATATATATATATATAAATATATATATATAAATATATATATATATGTTTTGATAACAAATTATATGTATAACTAGTTATACATATAAAATGCATAACTATATGCATTTTAAAGCATATTATTTTATTTATATATTTCTTTAGATCATATTACTTTGAAAACTGGACCCAGAGGCTTTATTCCCAATAATAATATGGTACTCTAGAATAAAAATTTAAAAGTTTCTTTAAATATCCTGTTTTTATTTCTCAATGTAGTTCGTAATTCCCTTAAGTCTAAAAGATCCTAAAATATCTTAAGTTAAAAGTTTAAGAGTCTTAAAAAAGTTACAGAAACCCATATCCCCTTATTTGTTTCTTTTTTAATAAAGAAAATTGGGAATTCTTTGACTTTTAAATCTGCATTTTTTTGTGGGACACTGCAGTGTTTCATGTATGCTTGCTTGGTTTTTGACAACATTTGAAGTTGCACCAGTTAATTGTTTGCAGATAATATACTTAAGAACTATATTCAAATAACTATTACATTATCATAATATTTCTATTTGCACAAATCTTAGTCTTATTTCTATAAAAAAAGATAAACATTATTCGTGGTACTTACATACATGCTTGCCATTCTCTTAAATGATATAAAATATATTTACACAATATAAATTTCTCCTCGCCGCAATTCAATGTTGATTTTAAAATTTAAGATTTTTTTAATTTCGAGACCAAAGATAAATTCCCATGTAAATCCCACAAAAAACCCACGTGCGATTTCCTACGTGAGTAAATACCATATGGTTCCCACACGTAACCCATCTGGGATTACCCACATGGGTTTAAAATTACAAATTTCCATACGGATACCACATGGAAAAATCCGAACAACGTAAATCTCATCAATCCCACACGGAACCCACGTTGAACCCACGTGGGACGCGGTTTTATTTTTCACTGGGCACGTATTCAGTATTTTTAACTTATTTCTTGATAAAATAAATGTTCCATTCTGAACAAACTTTTTTTTGTATATTTTTTTAAAAAACGACCCACAATTTTTAATGTCCATTTTATGTGTTTTAAACTAATCATTTTTGCCATTTTACCTTTACTGATGCTTTAATCTGCAAATCTTTTTTATTTCTCCAACGAGTCTTTAGACCACAATTTCTATATCAAACTTCAGGTAGAGAATGATTTATGTAAAGACATGAACTTCTCAATATGTAGCTTCAATGTTATTTTACCGATATGGAATACATACTACCCTACGGGCATTTGTTTTCAAAAGTAACGCTCTAAATGTCTTTACAACAATTTTTGAACGTCTTTAAACGTTCTTTACATTGGAATGTTTAGATGACGTTTAAAAAACATTTAATATACATTTAGAACGTAATTTTCAAAAACAAATACCTACTGGGTAGATATGAAATAAAATAAAATAAAAAATTAAGATATGAAAACGAAAAGTCTTGAATTCTCTTGTTAGATCTCGCTGTGACTGGTTCTAAAATCTCGCTATTTAACTGAGAATCGACTTTACCTTTTTGTATTTATGAAAAGTTTTTTTCTTCAATTTCTAGGTTTTCTTACGAAGTTTCGAGTAATCTTAAACTTATTTATAATATGTATAACCGTAGATTTTTTGGCATTTGAACGTTTAGATATGCAGCGATATAAAGTCAATGGAATTTTCGCAAAATAAGTTTGCAACTTTTTTAAGCACCTTAATTTGTTTCCGAAACAATTTGTAAATCATTGAATTGTAAACAAAAGTTTATCATCACAAAAGATAAAGAAATAACGTTTAATTAAAATTAATAAAAAGAATTAAAAGTAAAAACGCTCAATTTTTTTAAAAAGAAGAATGTTTTATTAGGTGACTACTCTCCGAGAGAAAATTTTTGATCTTTTTTGTTTTGTTCGATAGAGAAATTTAAAGTGGCGTAATTTAACAACGATCCCTAATCTAAAAGTTAAGGCAAAAAATAATGGAGTATAATACTATTTTAAGCAAATACTGATAAAGAAAAAAAGTTTTGTGAAATTTTTTTTAATGTGGAATGTTACCCATTGGTATGTCTATTTTCATGCAAGTAATATTGAAAACAATAAAAATAATTTTTTAGCCCACGTTTATACCTAAACAATATTCGGTAGTATTGGAGTCCATAGCAACGTCCTTAGTTACCATAAACATATGTTTGTTGTTTATTTTCTTCTCATAGTATATGCCACGTTTTACTTTGAATATTTACTAATATGTATTTATGCTGTGTCTTTAGAGGTTTAAATAACATTTTTTGAAGTCGTATACGTGACTAAGACAGATAAATAAGCAAATTAGTTGTAATAGTACTGTTGAAAATTTTATACTTTGTATTATTTACAAGAATTTACTAAAAACTGTATTTGTTGGCAGTGAAACTAAAGAAATGGATGTACTTTCAGCTATTATTCATTTTTATGATGGTGGAAAGGAATACTGAAGGTTTGAAAACACTTTGGATTAAAATAGCAAACTTTAAACTTGTGGCAACAAAATTAGATAACTCACGCATTAGGCGAATGGATAAAAAGTTCACAAACGCAGAGAAAAAGCAAAAAAAAGAATTGCGAGCCAGAAAAAAAGGATATTTTTTGATAAGATTAGTGAAAATAGATTCATATAATAGAAAGTAGATTCATTTCAAACTAGTTCTTACTGCGGAGATAATTAGTTTTTTAAAGTTTCAAATCAAATTGAGCATTTGACTTGAAACATTAAATTTGTATTTGATTTAATCTAATATTCCCGATGCCTCTTGGATCTTACATACTCTTGCATATTACGTAAAACACATAATATCTTATAAAAATTCAGTTGAGCTGAAAATTTGTATTTAAATTTTTGAAAAAAAGGAAATATTTTTACAAAAACCTTAAGTGCTCTTAGGATAAAATGATTTATGCAAATCCTAAGGTCATCCGGAGTATAATATAATAGTATACAAATGAGCAAAATAATTTTCAATACTTCCTTTGTTTTGTCAAGAAATCACGTTTCAAAAACAACATGTGTAAGGGTCAAACTAACACATTTTCCGCTATTACGGAATTTTCGCTGAAAAACAAAAAATATTTTTATGCAAACTTTTTATCTTAATGTATTTAAACAGTTTTAATAAACTAAAAAATGATGGAATGACAAATTTCAGAAAGTAGTCTATATGCATCCCTACCACTTCAACGGCAGCGTGGTAAAATAGCTTTAAAACTCTAAATTTCCTTATTGTATCAATATTAAATAACTTTTACTTTCAATTACTTTTAAAAACAATAAGTTTAATAAAATGGTTTAATTTAATTACAAAATTAGAATTTTTAAATATGCTTTTATAAAAAAACTTTTTAAATCCCTGCTGTTGTAAAAATTGCTAAGGTCGCCGTGTGGCAAGTTCAAATCATCAGCTTGCTTTTTTTAGTTTTTGTTATTTAATATGCAAAACAAGGAAAATGTTTATTTATGTTCTATATATAAACATGTTCCTCGGACGATCTTAACTTAATTGAAAAACTGAAATTACATAAGTATCTGAATCACGACAAGGCAACAAAATTTCCTCCTGTTTTTTGATATTTTTTGAATTTTTAGCTTTTTTAAAAACTTATTTTTATATATATAGATATATACATATATATATATATATATATATATATATATATATATATATATATATATATATATATATATAATATATATATATATATATATATATATATATATATATATATATATATATATATATATATATATATATATATATATATATATATATATATATATATATATTAGGGGTAGTCATTTTGAGGGAATTTTCGAAAACCAAGTACATACCCAGCTAAAATTGGAGCAAATATGCTAAAACTTAGTCAAAAAATTTTTTAGGTCAATCGGGTGACTTTTAAGTCCCCCTCAAGACTAAAGTTGCTTAGAAATTGTACTTCAAAAAAGGTAAAGTAGGGTGTGTTCAGGGTGTTTGAGGGGGACTTAATTGAAAAAATTATCTCCATTTTTTTTTTTTATTGTTACTTGTTATCTATATTTTCATTTTAAAAGGGTATGTCATCATGTTTTTTACATATTCTTGGTTAAAACGATATATACGAAAGGAAAAAATGAAAATTTTATGTTACGCACGGTTATGAAAATCGGCAACAATAAAAAAATTCTAATAAAATAATGCAGAAGAAAATGTGCTGAAGATCCTGCACTGTATGTTTTAAGTCACTAAGCGTTTTTATAAACAAATTGTACGTGAAATTGTGTTACATTATTTTATTTTTGTAAATAACTTTCGTATTTACTTGATTGTTATTAATCGAATTACAATATAAAGTAAAATTGTATTGAAGTTTTTAACTAATTACAAACCATTAAATCTATTTAGATTGAATACAAAAATGGAAAAAAAAATTGTAATAGATATTGGGAAGAGATGGTTTCTCAGATCAAGCAAAAGCAAACTTTTTATCATAAATGAGGCTAAACCAGCTATTACATGTACATATCTAATTTAAAAAAATTGTTTTGAATTTTAAACTTTTTGTTAAAAATTAGAATATTGATTTTTTTTTATTAAGGTCTTCAACTCCCTACTGGAATGGATATTCTTCAACACATTGCCTACAGAAGATCACTACTTCCTCATAATGTTAAGAAGTCAACGATTTTATCATGCCCTCCTAACAAGATTCAGGGTTACGAGAGATGTGAAGTAGATGATTGTGAATGCATTTTGGGCTTAATTAAAAGACCATGGCTTAAAGCGGGATTTCAAGTAATGTCAGATAAAAATACTATCAAGAACCTAATGAAGATGGACAAGAAGTATTCAGATTTGAGTAGAAATAAATACAGAGGATCAGCTAGAGACAAGGTTAATCAAGGGGAGTTTATTTCATTTTTGAAAAAGCTGTTTTGGATTGGTTCTACAGATTTAAAGAACCAAATTAGGAAGGATAAAAAACGCTCAGATAAAGATAAGCACGATGATTTAACTTTTTTGGAAGACCAGGAAGGATCGAGACATTTTAGTTTGGGATCAGAAGATAGAAAATTTAGCAAAAAGGTTTTATGTTGTTTTTAGTGGGTTAATTTGACCTTTTTATTAAAATTTGCTAATTTAACATACATTATTTGTTAATACACATATACCATGTTAAAGTAAATTTTAGGTTTCTGAAGGTGTGAGGAAGAGGACAAAGCTAGAAGACGAATCTCCTAAGATTGACGCTACCTCAGAATTAGACTTGAGTTTCACTGACACTAGCGCTGATTCTGATTCAGAATTCGAACCCGAAGTTTGGCATCATAGAAGAGCAGATGATTGTAACATTACTGCCAAAGTCTCTATGAATATTTTTGATGGAAATGTATCTATCATAGCTACAGCAAATGATATCTCCCCAAATGTCTTACAAAAAGTAACTGGAGCAATTCTTCAAGATTGTGGAGTTGATATCGCAAAATGCAAAGCCAGTGCTTCAACTGCATTAAGGAAGATGAAAAAAACTGCTAAGGATACTGCAGAAATTGCTAAATTAGATATAAAGAAGGGCGTGGAAAAAAGCCGTTATCCCTGTATAATTCATTTTGACGGAAAGACTTTGTTTGAAATGAATCAGGGAAAAAGACTGAAGAATGAAAGATTAGCTGTGCTCGTTAATATTGAGGGGGTGTCGCATCTTCTTGGAGTACCTGCCTTGCCGTCTTCTTCAGGTGAAGATATGTACATAGGAATCATGAAAATACTAGAAGAATATGACCTCATTTCAAAAGTATGCGGAGTATGCTTTGATACAACTTCAAGTAATACTGGTTCTAAGAAAGGATCACTTATTAGGATTGCAAAAGAGGTAGACAAATACCTTCTTCTACTAGCATGTAGGCATCATATCATTGAGCTTAGAATGGTTCATTTCTGTGAAGCAGTGATAAAAGAGAGTAGCGTAGGGCCTGAAAATCCCTTATTCGTAAAGTTCAAACATATGTTTGAGAACCCTAAATTCAAATACGACAAAAATAACCTGACCTCTTTTGATTGGAAAACCGTTGAAGGAACAGTTTTGAAGGAAGCTGCAAGGAAAACTTTAGATTACTGAGAGACCTATATTACTAAAAAACACAATATGAGGAATGACCAAAGAGAGTTGGCTGAACTAACCATGCAGTATTTATCCCTTCTGCACATTTCAAGTTAAAGAAAACTGGAGCTGTTCATCATGCTAGGTTTTTAGGCAAGAGTTTATACTATCTTAAACTTCAGCTTTTGTGCAAGCAACTGACATTTGTGCAAGAAAATGATAATCTACGCGAAGATTTAAAACTCATCTGCGAGTTCATAGTATGTTTTTACACAAGGTGGTACCTTCAAGCACATAAAGCGATTCAATCTCCTGCGTCTGATCTTGATGCAATCTTTCAGATGAATGAGTATAAGAAAGTTTGCTCCAATCCGGAGGCAGTAGACGCTGTGTTAGCATCTCTTTATAAGCATACATGGTATCTTGATTCAACAATTATTCCCTTGGCTCTTTTGGATAAAAATATTTCTATGGATAAAAAAACAGCCATTGCAGATGCTTTGCTTTCCTTTCAAATACCGGGTCCAGATTTTTTTAAACATAGAAGCAAAGAACGAATAGACAAGATTTATATCATAAATAATATGAAGGTACCAACTCTCTCTCTTTTGGTTAATGAGTTTTCATATTTAATTTTTTCAATGATAGGGTTGGATAATCAGAGAGTGAGAGACTGGTTGTCACTTCCACCCCAATATTGGCACACCCAGTCTTCGTTTAAGAATTTTGAAAACTTTGCCAAAATGTTAATTGTTGTCAATGATTATTCTGAACGAGCAATCGGAATGATGCAGCAGTTTGTGCAAAGATACGAAAATGAAGATGACAAGCAGAACAGACTTTTAACCGTCGACAAAGTAAGGTCAACTTTTAAAGTTTTTGGTGTGGGAAAAAGTAATATTACAAAAAAAAAACTATCAGAAAGCCTGATGTCACTCTCTAAACTAAAGAAAAGGAAATTGTAGACTTAAGAAATTGTTGTTCATTTTAAAATACTTATTTCAATTAATGCATAATTTTCGTCATGATAGTATTTGTAAAGATTTTTATTAAATGGTAAATTACTTGTTTAGTTCAAAATAGTTTGTTTTTTTGGTTAATAACATAATTTGCTGATTTCATAACCACTTGCGTAACTTAAACTTTTCATTTTTTGATTTCTTAAATATCGTTTTAACCGAGAATATGTAAAAAAAAATGATGACATACCCTTTTAAAATGAAAATATAGATAACAAATAACAAACAAACAAAAAAAATGGAAATAATTTTTTCACTTAAATCCCCCTCAAACACCCTAAACACACTCTATTTTTCCTTTTTTGAAGAACAATTTCTTAACAACTTTAGTCTTGAGGGGGACTTTAAAGTCACCCGATCGACCTAAAAAAACTTTTGACTAAGTTTTAGCATATTTGCTCCAACTTTAGCTGGGTATGTACTTCGTTTTTTCAAAAATTCCCTCAAAATGACTACCCCTAATATATATATATATATATATATATATATATATATATATATATATATATATATATATATATATATATATATATATATATATATATATATATATATATATATATATATATATATATATAAATATAAATATATATATTTATATATATATATATATATATATATATATATATATATATATATATATATATATATATATATACATATGTATACATATATATACACATATGTATATATATATATATATATATATATATATATATATATATATATATATATATATATATATATATATATATATGTAAATATGTGGTTTGTGTAGAGGTAAATAGATAGATAGATTTGTATCTATGTATGTCTTTAAGAAAAATCTGGTTTCAGATTGGCAAAATTTAGTTGCTGTTCTTGGACTTTTAAATAATCTGGACTGCCAAATAATCTAACAAGTTTTTGGGGCTTCGAAATAATAATATACAAAGATTGAGATTGAAAATAATAGTATTGAAAAATATAACATTAACAAAATCTTATCGCTGTCATAGTTATAATAGTTTGATTACAAATACGTTAAACTTGAACATTTATATTAAAAATAATTCATTTTGAATAATTTTAATTATCCACGATTTGTTCCTGTTACCCAGGTTGGTTTGTTTTGTCCATTATAAATTACCAAGTTTCCATCTGTTTTCATTACCAAACGATGAGGCCAAAAGTTTCCATCAACTTGCATAACTGCATAATATCCGTTACCTGATGAAAGGTAATATCCAACATTGAGAGTTTTTCCATCATTTAAAGTATTTCCACTGTTAAAGTTCGAATCAAACTAAAATTTAGAATCTTGTTGTCTTTTATTTAATCAAATAATATAAATTAGAAAACGGACATGCATTTTCAAAAATTAAATTAAAAAAAAAACAGAAACTAAAAACACCAAAACATGAAAATATTTACTAAATATTTTTAACTAACTTTATAAAACTTTATAATAAATATAATTTTACAAAACATCATCATTTATGTTTTGTAATGTGATATAGGTAAATCTATATAATATTACATAACATAATACTGATCACAATAAACTACCTCTACGTTTCTTTTTATTGTTGTACTGTTTCTATTATTTAACGACATTAAACCTAAATACAATAAGTAGAAAGAAATATAGATGATAATTAAACATTTATTACGATTTTTATGTGTATTAAGACAGGTTAACCTGTTTTAAATCAATTACATAATTTTGACAAAAAAAATGCTGTCGTAAATTTTACTTTTTATATTCTTAATACAAAATTTAATTGCCTCACTATAGTGAGGCAATGTAAAATTCTTATAGCTATAACTCTAGTCTAAAAAATTTTTTAAACTGGTGCTAAACTGCTGTATTGTAACTATAAAATTTTTGCAAACTGGTGCTAAACTGCTGTATTGTAACTATAAAATTTTTGCGAACTGGTGCTAAACTGCTGTATTGTAACTATAAAATTTTTGCAAACTGGTGCTAAACTGCTGAATTGTAACTATAAAATTTTTGCAAACTGGTGCTAAACTGCTGTATTGTAACTATAAAATTTTTGCAAACTGGTGCTAAACTGCTGTATTGTAACTATAAAATTTTTGCGAACTGGTGCTAAACTGCTGTATTGTAACTATAAAATTTTTGCGAACTGGTGCTAAACTGCTGTATTGTAACTATAAAATTTTTGCGAACTGGTGCTAAACTGCTCTATTGTAACTATAAAATTTTTGCAAACTGGTGCTAAACTGCTGTATTGTAACTATAAAATTTTTTGCGAACTGGTGCTAAACTGCTGTATTGTAACTATAAAATTTTTTGCAAACTGGTGCTAAACTGCTGTATTGTAACTATAAATTTTTTGCGAACTGGTGCTAAACTGCTGTATTGTAACTATAAAATTTTTTGCGAACTGGTGCTAAACTGCTGTATTGTAACTATAAAATTTTTTGCGAACTGGTGCTAAACTGCTGTATTGTAACTATAAAATTTTTGCAAACTGGTGCTAAACTGCTGTATTGTAACTATAAAATTTTTTGCGAACTGGTGCGAAACTGCTGTATTGTAACTATAAAATTTTTTGCGAACTGGTGCTAAACTGCTGTATTGTAACTATAAAATTTTTGCAAACTGGTGCTAAACTGCTGTATTGTAACTATAAAATTTTTTGCGAACTGGTGCGAAACTGCTGTATTGTAACTATAAAATTTTTTGCGAACAGGTGCGAAACTGCTGTATTGTAACTATAAAATTTTTTGCGAACTGGTGCTAAACTGCTGTATTGTAACTATAAAATTTTTTGCGAACTGGTGCGAAACTGCTGTATTGTAACTATAAAATTTTTTGCGAACTGGTGCTAAACTGCTGTATTGTAACTATAAAATTTTTTGCGAACTGGTGCGAAACTGCTGTATTGTAACTATAAAATTTTTTGCGAACTGGTGCTAAACTGCTGTATTGTAACTATAAAATTTTTTGCGAACTGGTGCTAAACTGCTGTATTGTAACTATAAAATTTTTTTTAAAAAAAATTGTAACTATAAAATAAGCAGTTCAGCACCAGTTCGAAAAAAATTTTTAGATTAGAGTTGAAGCTAACAAAACTTTTTTTAAAAAATTTTTAAAGAAAAAAATTATGAAAACAATCGGAAACTGTATAGATTGATCGAGTAATGAAAGATCAGGTACTGAAAGAAGATAAATACAACACTGAATAGAGCAATCCATTACAAAAAAAGAGAAGATAAACTAGGTGATATTTTGGTTTAAACGTTATTTGTTTAAAAGCCATAATTAAAAAATGGTGAACAGAAGATTTTTTAAGCATTCTGTGTCTACTGATGTAAAAAGTAGACTTTCTTGAACACCGATAAAATCAACAATGTTATTATTAACTTTTATTGGAAGAAGATACAAGTATGCTTGTTTTTCGAGTCCTCTTTTAAATATAAAAATAAATAAAATAAAGGGCTGTATATTGGGCTTGAAAAAAAATGCAATCTTTGATAACTTTGATGAAAGATCGTTATGAGTTATTTAGATGAAGTTTTATTTATAATACAAAGACAGAAGACATGTAATTATATGACAGCTGCATTAATTACATTAAATGAAAAAAACCTCTAAAAGTATTTTAGAGGTTTAAAAGTATTTTTTGAATTATGATCTGTAAAACTTCTGCTAACTGACTGAACCTGAATGTATGCATTTTCCCTAACCTTTATGAAAGCAGGGTAAACATTTTTAGAATTTAATTGTAAGTGAGATGGCCATTTTACTGTTTTCATGGAAGTGTTAATAAACCATTGATTAGATTGTTAAATAAATAGTTAAAGATAATTTTGTTACATTATTCCAGTGTAGAAGTTCCAAAAACTGTTTTTAAAATATCGAAAACAGAACACAAGTTGTAAAAAGTTACTTGGTCATTCCACAAAAACAAAAGATTGTAAACAACACCATCAAGGGTTAGGAGAAACCTGTTTTGTCAGTCATATTTAAACGGGTGCGAAAATTGTTAAAATCATTATCGAGTAAAGTTTTGTTGCAATGATGCTTGTTAAAAAACATACGTCTAGATTAAAACTCATTGAACAGACATTAATCAACTTAGCTACTCTATTGACGTAAATTTGTAATTGACGTAGACCAGTGAGCTCTTTGATGATTGCGTTTTGTGTTATCAGCATGAAGTTTGCAAGAGCCTTTATTATTTAGATGAAGCATATCGTTAATAATGATAAAGATGAACGTTATAAAAACTTGGTAGGGGAAAACTGTTATTTATTTATTTGATTTTAAATGAATTAGTTTTGATAAAACGTTTTTGTTGAAGACAAAACTTGTTTAATTAATTTAATCATCAAAGATATGCAAACAGTAATGTTTGCATATCTTTAAAATAATATATATTACTGTTTTACAATTATTTTAATTGATTCTTCGAACTTAAACGAAGTAACACTTTAATAAATAAAGCTAGTTTTATAAAAAACTAACATACGTTATTTTGATTAAATTAAAACGTCGGTTCTGTTTTTTACAAACAATTAATTAATAAAATGAAAAGTTTATTATGGAAACTTTACATAATAACATCAACAACGAAAGCATATTAAGAATTGGTAAAACTTTAGATCTTTAATTTAAGTTTACGGTGTAACGTTATAAAACTGTTAGCTCCAAACAATTATAAACGTTTTTAGTTTTAATTTCTCTAAAACGTTTGTTAAAACCTTATAATATGATTTTAAGAAACAAATTATTTTTAATGACGTAGAATAGTTTAAAAGTTTTAATAAAGTTTTAGCAATTACAAACATTAAATATGAATTCGTTTTAAACAAATTCAATATATTCATTTAAAACAATTAATAAATTAAGAAATACTAAAATAGTTAACGTTACAGGTTTAATTTTAAGTTAAAAATAATAATAATAATGTTAAAATAAAAGGAAATAAATAAGATTTTTATTCAAAAGAGGATTAATAAAATAATTAAAAAAAAAAGATCGGCAAGAAAAAACAATCTAAAAAAATCGCGGTCACATTCAAACAATTTATGAAAAGTTGGAATGTCTGAATAACTTTTTCTGCAAACCGCATTGACAAGCAGATGAAAATTTCAAAACATTTATCAATAAAAAGAACATTATGTAAACAGTGACGAAATCAGGTAGGATGGGAGGTGGGTAAGAACTAACACCACGAGCCCAGCACCACCAGAATCTGAAAGTCCGAAAAAATCTTAGAACTAGAGGACCTTTTTTTTAGGAAATGCAAATGTTATACCAAATATAAAAATATTTCAACATCTTCCTCTTCCCCCCTCCACAACCACCAGCACCAAAAATTTATGGGTCCGTCACTGAAAATAACAAATTAAACATTTTAGAAGTGTGGGGACCGATTTGCAATGCTAAAGATCTCTTTCAATAACTTAACGACGAGCGCGCCATCATTGAAAAAGCGTTTCAGTTTAATGGGCGCGATATTTATTCTTTATCACAAGGCCTCCTAGAGCATACAAACTATTGAAAGCGTAAATTTTACTTAGTTAGGCATACGACATTTTAATAGTTAAGTTGTCGAGAAAAAAAGTTTTTTACATATATAAAAAATATACCTGGGTTATGTCATAGTTATACAATCAAATATTATTAATACGGTTATTATTTTTCAGGTTAAAGATGAGATGTATCAATTTAATAAACTTAAAAGGTTGTGATGGTATTTAATATAAAAATTAGCAAAAAGTTCTTTCATTTAAAAGAATTACATAAATAAAAGTAAACAAAGTTACATTATTATTGCCAACAAGTCAAATAAAATTGCAAATAGTGGCAGTTGCGCACCTAATTCTAAACCTGAGGAATTTCTTAACATTCTATACTTTTTAAAGATAATATTAAATAAAATTCCTTCTCTAGTAATTGAGCGCATAGGGTTATCTCCAACAAGGTCAACTGTGAAAAGAGAAAATTTTAGTGACTGAAGATGCCTACACAACTAAAAGTTTAATTTTATCTTTTAATTTAAATAATGCGATAGTACTACAATTAAACAAGTTCCAAACCCAAAGTCAACAAGTTTAACTAAGATAAAATTAACGGAAAAAAACATTTTGCCAATCATAAGCAATTCTTTAAAAATCAAAAGTATTAAAAAGACACTATTATCTCAAAAAACATATGGGAATTAAAGGATAAAAATATTGATGATTTTATATTGAACTAGTCCATCGTTAATGTTTTAAGGATAAACTGGTATAAAAACAGGAACAGTTACTACTAGTAGCAAATCAATTTTTAAAATTAAACATAGTTTAAAGTTTGTGAAAGAAAAGTTAAACATAGTTTAAAAATTGTCAAAGAAAAATTAAACATAGTTTAAAGTTTGTGTAAGAAAGATAAACATAGTTTAAAGTTTGTAAAAGAAAAGTAAATAAAAAAATATCCCAGGGGCGGATGCAGCATTAGGGTGGTCCATTTTAAACTTTTTATGAAGCTTTAACCGGGATTTTTACCAGTGATGACATTTTATCTAAAAACGTTAAACACCACACATTTCGAATTTAGAACAAATTTTACATCCCCCACAAGACATTGGAAGTTCAAGTAACGGATTGCGCAAGTGTTGCGCAAAGTTTTTACTATTAAACTGTTGTTCTTTCTTAATGGGGTTCACACAATTTATTTGAGACTAAGGAACAATTCTACAAAAATTTATTAATTTACGACGTATTGAACTTATCCCACAAGAGATTTGTTTTAAAACACCATAGATATTGCATAACATAATTCAGTTTAGTTACACTTATTCCAATACATTTCAAACATTATAATATCGATACTTTCGTTCCATTATGAATTTAATATTGTGAAATTGCATGATTAAGTCTTAATTCTCTTGAGACAATAATAGTTCTTAAAAACATGCCGCAACGTTAATAAGTTTAATTTACAACGTTTTAAATAAACCTTATTCTGTATCATTTTAATGTTGCAAAGTATATGTCTAAACGTTTAGTCAATAACAGCCCTAATATTACAAGCTTCAGTCTTATATTCAACCACGACAATGGCCTATACTGAAGAAGTTTGGTAAACCTAGTTTACCAATCTTCTTCAAAACAAAACTTTTAAGTTTGAAACCTAAAAGTTTTGGAGATAATGTATCTATTGATGCTGAAGAGTCAGTGCTTAGATCAGAAAAAAAACGTTCTCTACATTCGATACATATTCCAGTTGTTGCTTTAAACAAAAATATAGGCGATAAAAAAGGCAGACGTTCTTCTCGTTTAAATCATTGGATTGTTGGTTTTTTTAGAAAACTTTAAAGGAGGAAAGCTACCATTGAATAGAGTTATCTTCCAAAAATGCCTTTTGAGAAAGAAAACAATCCTAGAAAAGAAACAAGACTCATTGCAAATCATCTAGTTAGCGAAACTGTTCAAAACTTTTGGTTACCTGCTCGTATTTCAACGAAGCATAACAAGAAGGACTGTGCTGATCAGATTGCCCGTTTGGTAAAAGAATATGAGACACTGAAAAATATTTATGAAAGCAGAAGATAAGAAAGAAACGTAAAGCAAAAAGCTACATCTTTTACGATTAAACTGGACAGTCTGTTTGATATATCACAAACAGAAACTTACACACTGCTGAAACACTCTGGTAACAACAAGTGGCTTATTGACTAGGAATTTCTAAAAAGCCAACGAAAGTTTTTTGAAGTGGGCTCAATGGCTGGAGTTGAAAAAATACTTACTGAAAAAGAGCGACAACGCTACATTAAACTACAGTATCAGGAAAGAAAGAAAAGAAAGGTATTGTTTCACGTTAAAAAACAGCAACTCAAATGTTTAACCATTACTGATAATAATGAAGTCAACAAGGGCGACAAATTTTCTTCAGATATTACGGAAGAAGATAAAAGAGATAAAAGATTTTCATTGAAAGAGAAAAAAAAACATCATTACAAATCAGCGATGTAAATTTCAAAAAGAGAACTATTAAAAGAAACGTGTGCAGTTGCTGATGGATCCGGTATTTGTGAAAGACAACAGCTATTTTTTTTGGGAAAGACTTTAGCATTAGGTGGAGCAGCTTGAAATGATGTTACACTTTCTAAATCATCAGTTCTTAGAGCAAGATCAGCTAACAGAATTGAAGAAGCTAAATTAATTGAAGGAACTTAGTTTCCACCTGAATATTTGGAAATTTATTGGGATGGAAAAACTTTCTAGCAAACTACTGGAAAAAAGGAAGAGTGACTTGCTGTGTATGCAGGGCCACCTCCTAAATTGCTAGGTACTCCTAAAATTGCTGACGGAACTGGTCAAACGCAATGTTATTCAGTGATAAACCTAGTTGATAAATGACAATTAAAAGCATCTGTTGTTGAACTTGTCTATGATACAATATCTGCAAACAGTAGAGCATGTAATGGAGCTGCAATTCTAATTGAGAAGCAAATTGGCTGTTCTCTAGTCCGACTTGAATGTAGACATCATACTCCAGAACTCTTTATATAAGCAACATTCAATAGTCATAATATTCAGTGGTCCGAACAAATTACCAAGAGTTCAGTTGTTTGAAGGCTTCTAAAAAGAATTTCATAACTTTAACAAGAATATATAGTAGCTGAGTACTTTTTTCTATTTTACGCAAAGTTTTCAATCTGCTATTACTTCTGCTGCTTCAGCTAATGACCTGCGTTACTTTTAGTTAACGATGAAATTTAAATCAATTGACCTTGAAAGTCTTTTGAAAGACACCTCGGACACTTCTCTGAGGAGTTAGTAGTCATTTCCTTGTTTGACTACTCTGTGAGTTTTGCATAAAAGACTATGATGGGTCAGAAACTTATAAACTTACCAAGACCTAAAGTATTTACTCCATATAAACCTAAGACTCCGATTATTATTTGGCGCGACAAAGACTAACCTCTTTGATTTTCTTTTATTGGCGAAAAGTCATGGTTACTTTTTCATTTGTTAAAATTAAACAGACCCCAAGAATGGCTAAACGTTCCATCAGGACATTGGAACAAATTCAAGGACTTTAACGCCGCAAAAAAATTTGTATACAATTTTTCTTGTGTCAACGATATTGCATAGCGAGGTATCAAGCTTATGGGAGACATCAAAGACAAATGTTTTAATCCAGTAGAGAGAGAACAACTTGCTCAAGTTGTGGAAAAGCATTGAAACAGCTTTAAAGGTGCATATTTCTCAAAGAAATCAATGGAAACAAATTTTCAACAAACAAACAAATAAAATTTCAGTGACCTTATTAATTGTATATTTATTCATATTTCAATAAATCTTTTGTGGAATATGTACAAATAGTCGTAAATTAATAAACTTTTATATAATTGTTTTCTAATGGTAAATAATTAAATTGTGTAAACCCCACTAAGTAACTGAATCAGTGTTTTTTAAAAGGGCTGAATTGACATTTTTTTTGAAATTAACTTTTTTTGTGTTTTGTGTCCTTCTATGATAGCTTCATCAGTTTATGTAAAAATGTGTTTAAATTTTATCTTCTTACACAAATAAAGCCACCTGAAAGTTTTTGATTTTTTTTAAAAAAGCAAACTTGCTTCAAATACGCCCTTTTTAAAAAAATCACTCTCCAGCTGATTTGTAATTTTAGGTGCATACGCGGAAAATGTAAATTTTTGTAATAATAGCAACATACCGTAAAATGAGGTGACTTTGGCCAAATTTAAAATCTTTTTTTTTTCAAAACTTATTTATAAATGATTAATATGTTGATATAAATTGCATTAGATGTGCATGACGCCAAAGAAATAATTAATTAAAATAAAAAATAAAAAAATTATATCTTTGACCCTCTTTTTTTAATTTTAAGGGTGAGTCAAAGTCACCACTATATTGGTGGTGACTTTGGCCACCTAAAAGGAATTTATAATTATCGATTAAAATCATTTCATATTTTATATATTCACAGATACATGGATATTAGGTGTGTTGTTAAGGCAAAATAATATTAAAAACAACAGCTTGAAAATAACGAATTTATTCAAGATATAAATCACAAAGAAACCTTATTAATATTTAAAACTCAAAAAACTATGTATCAATCATCAAACTATCAGTGCTAGAGATATTCAATAGATTATCTGTAATTATTTGCTGTTCAAGAGTGGATACCTTAGTTTTTTTTGCAACAGTCATTTTTTTTTTTATCTTATTTGTATTTATAGCTGCTTGCATATTAACTACATCAATTGATGATACACTTTTTCCTGGGACAACAGAGACTTTATGTCGCTTTTTATTAGGGGGTATATGATCATCACCTCTAGTTTCAACTAAATGTTGTATGAAAGAATCACTGACAAGAGAACCGATTTCTACTACGACATCTTTATTTGTAAATGTTCTTTTAAGAAGTCTATCTAGCAACTGTTTTCGATCAATTAAGTATAATCCAGTTTTTCTGAAGCCTGCCTTCATACTTTCACAACTAGGTTCTTCAATTTTTTTCGTGAGACATTTAAGCAATGCTGGAAACTGGTTTTTTGGAAGGGAAGGAGCTTTACATCCTTTGCCACTTTCTTTCCAAGTTGTCAATATTTTTCTTCACTGAGCTTTCATTGGTCGAAAATATGTCACATCGAATGACTGTATTAAATGCGTAGAATTAGGAGGAAGTGCAACAAACTTGATATTGTTTTCTTCACACAAAGACAATACATATGTATTTATATGTGACAACAAATTGTCTCCAATTAGAACATGTTTTCCAGAAGTTTTTTTTAATTAAGGTAACAATAAAGATTCAAAACAATCTGTAAAACAACTGGAGTCAAACCATCCACTCTTTGAGCGGTTATAACGTGCTTCTATTGATCGATTTTCTGTCCAAGTTGCCACATCGAATCTGCTTTATATACAATATATGGAGAAAGGATATGCCCTTCTGCATTACCACAATACATTTAAACATTTAGCAGACATAGTTGAATTAATTATCCTCTCAGGATATTTTAATCATCGCTGTGTTATTACTAGTTTATTACTCATCGGTTAAATTAGTTTCATCGTAATTCCAAATGTTTGATGGAAGAACCCCTGCCAGTTCAGGAGTGATGTTATCAAAAAAGTTATTAATAATAACAGTACCCACTTCTGCCCTCTTTCTTTTAATGTTACTTGTAAATATAACACTTAGCTGCTTATTTCTCTTAAGGAATGATTTTATCCATTCACCAGGCATATTTCCTGCAAATTGCCTAATAAACATTCCTTTACGGTCTGCATAAGACTTCACAATACTTCGTAAATCATAACAGTCAACTGGGAATCCAAAAGAAGACATAGTTATAACATAGTTTGCAAAATTTCTTCTTCAATTTTACTAAATATTGTGCAACCGCCTGGTTTTTTATTATGTATACCTTTCAGTTTATTTTTTATTGTAGATAGAGGAATATTAAAGGCCAAGCAAGCATCTGTTTGTATCAAATTACCACTTCTTATTTCTTTTAAACATTTGGCTAATGTTTCCTGGTTGTAAGGAATATAATCACGACTCCCAGCAACACTTTCATATTTTCTTGGCATGGTTTCTCTGATATAAATATAAATATTAATTAATATTTTGTCCTAAAAACAAAAACTGAAAGTTAAACAAATAAAAATATATCTATTGACAACATTTTCTGAAAAATAAATCAAAAATATAATATTGAAAATAAAATAATTACATTTTTTCACTTAGGGTAAAGTCACCCCAAGTTGTGGCCAAAACCACCCCATAAACTTTACTTAAAGTTAATTTTAATTAGAAGAGTTATAAATTTGACAAATATTGTACAAAACTCATATTATTTAAATTTACTATTAGTTATAACATGACAACCCACTCAAGTATTAACAGCAGTTTCAACCAACTCACAATTTTGCAGCATATAAATTTAACAATATTTATAGACTCTAATAAACAAAGAAAAAATTATATCAATAGTTCCGCAAACTACAATTAATCTAAGTTATAAATAAACAGAATAACTTTACTTTTGTGATAAACTTAAATTTGGTAGAAGTCGCAGAAGTACAAAGTAGTTTTTAAAAGTTAAAACTATTTTTTATAAATTAGCCAAAGTCACCTACCAGGACAAAGTCACCAAATTTTACGGTACATGAAACTCATGTATGTTGTTATTATTATAAAATTTTTAATTAATCTCGTAATTCCAAGTCTTAGGAAGAGGTAAAAAAGTTATCCTTGTGATTACATAACAACATAAAACAAGCAAGTTTAATGGGACGGTCATTCATAAATCATAAGGGAAATGAAGTCCCACCAAAGAACCCTAAGTTTACTTGCAGGTAAGTTTCAAACATCCAATGTAATATATATATATATATATATATATATATATATATATATAATTATATATATATATATATATATGTATATATGCATATATATAGATATATTTATATATATATATATATATATATATATATGTATTTATATCTATATATATAGATCTTTATATATATTTATCTATATATATATATATTAGGGTTGAGCTTTTACCGAATTTTAAATTTACCGGTAAAACGGTAATAAAATCAAAATTTACCGGCAAGTCGGTAAAAAATAAAAAGGCATAAACAGAAGACTATAAAATGCAGTAATAAGTAAATAAAACACATTAATGTTAGTTTTGAGATTTATTTTTGGATAAAAAATGTGCTTTGAGAAAACAAAGTGTATCAAGTAAGTCGTCACTCATTCTGCATCGAATTTTTGTCACAAATAATCCAGCCGCAGAAAAATTTAGATTAACTTAAAATTGCAAAATGTAGAGCCATTTACATTTACATTACATTTACGTCAATATGCGCAAGCGATCGGACGTGTTTTATCTTCTTGCAAATAAATAGAAAAAATTTATGAAAAAATAAATAAATAAATTTAAAAATGGATCTTACAATGGAAAATATAGAACAATTAATTAAATTACTTTTGGAAAAACAAAAAATCACAATAGTTGAAGAAAGTCATAAGCTATTAAAACAATTGGAAAAAAGTTTTACTGCAATTACGACTGCTAATTTAAAAATTATTACCGAAAGATTTAATAAACTTGAAACAGACGTTATAAACAGTTCAACAAAAATTGTTAGTATAACAAAAGCTTTGGAGCTATCTAATCAAAACATATCGTCCTTAGAAAACGAGCTAAATGATATTAAAAAATTTATTCATGTAAACGATGAAACAGTCGCATCAAAATTTGAAAAAGTAAAAGAGCAAACAAAGAAAGTAAGTAGTCAGATGAAAGATACAAGCGCTGTAAATAAAATAAACAAAAAGTTAAGGGAAATAAAAGATCGATCGAGAAGAAATAACCTAAGGATAACTGGAATAAAAGAAAGTGAACACGAAAGCTGGGAAGAAAGTGAGTTAAAAGTTTTAAAACTATTTGAGGAGACGCTTGAAATCAAAAATGTTAAAATTGAAAGAGCATATAGAACCGGACCAAGAGATGCTAAAAAAAATAGAACGATAATTTTAAAACTCCTAAATTATAAAGATAAGATTGATATAATGAAGAGATCTGTAAGACTTAAAGGAATGAACATTTATATCAACGAGGATTTCTGTTACGAAACTGTTCAAATACGAAAAGATTTAAGAGATAAAATGTTAAGAGAATAAAAACAAGGAAAGTATGCGTATATCTCATACGACAAACTTTGACGTATGAGATAAACGTATGAAATTGACGCAAAAAATCGCCAAGTATAAATTAATTTTTTATTTTTTTATACTTAATATTTTATGGGATATTTTTAAATTTTTTTATTCTTCAAATTATTAACTTGATATTTTTAAATGAATGTAACATTAACATTTATCTTAGGCTTAAATTCTTACCGAAATTCTTTTATTTCTATATTTAAAAACTAAAAAATGGACTCAAAACATGCAAATAATTTTGAGTTTAATTCTTTTGACTTTTTTCAAACAATAAACAATGAAACTGATTCAATTTATTTTAGTAAAGCAGGTGCTTCGTTAAACAATTGTTATTATTTTTACAGCAATGAACTAAAAGAATTTCTTGAGCGAGATCGCTTAAATTTGATACATTTTAACATAAGAAGTTTAAAAAAGAAGTTTGAAAATTTTAATAATAATATTGAGGAAACTTTAAATATTTTTAACGTTATATGCCTAACAGAAACTTGGTGTAGTTCTGACGAGGCTATATCTAACTCGAATCTTCAGCTGCCAGGTTTTAATCCTGTTTTTTTAGCACGTAAAACAAAAAAACGAGGCGGTGGAGTACTTTTTTATGTAAGTGTGAAGGAATGCGGTTTATAAATAGGCCTGACATGAGTATTTCTGATGCCGATAAAGAGGTTTTAACAATTGAAATTTTAACCAAAAAAACTAACAAATATACTTTTAAGTTGCTGTTATCGCCTACCATCTGGTGAAATAAATAGTTTCAAATCCTTTTTAATTACTGATATTATAACAAAATGTACAATAGAAAAGAAATTAAATTACATTATTGGTGACATAAATTTAGACGCGTATCACGTAAATACCAAAATTAATAGTTTTTATAATGATTTATTTGAAAACGGTGCAATTCCGCTTATTAATAAATCAACAAGAGTAACTTTAAAGTCAGTATCTTTAATAGATAATATTATGACAACAGACACTTTTAATGAATCTCTTAAAAAAGGGTTAATTAAAAATGATGCTTCAGATCATTTTTCTATCATCTTTTCAATAAATACTGATATTAAACAATTACAAATAAAAAAACAAGTTATCCTAAAACGCTGTTTCAGTGAAGTAAATATTGCATCATTTAATGAACAACTATCATTACTACATTGGAAACATATAAATTTTTCGTCGGAAGCAAATGTGGTTTATAACTCATTCTTTAGAACATTCTATGAAGTTTATGATGCAAACTTTCCACAATACAAAGTTAACTTAAACAAAAAAAGCCTAAAGTCACCATGGATTACTAAAAAACTCAGGAAATCTTCCAAAGTTAAACAAAAATTGTATATAAAGTATTTAAAGTCAAAAACAGATAAAAATAAGGAAATTAATAAAAATTATGTAAAGCTTTTTGAAAGTCAAAAAAAAAACTTAATTAAAAATACTATTCAAACTTATTAGAGAAGTTTAAGAATTATGCTAAACGCACATGGTAAATTTTAAATGAAATTACTGGCAATCAAAAAATTAAACGATTAAAAAATTAAAAAATTAAAAATTAAAAAATCAAAAAAATGCAACTTACCAAAATTTATTAAAAACAATGATGATTTCTTATATAATCCTAAAGATATAGCAAATTAAATAAAAAATTTTTTTGTAACAATTGGTCCAAATTTAGAAAAAAATATTCCAATTATAACTAACATAATGATCTTAATCTTCCGATAATTTCTATACTTAATAACTTTGAACCTTCGATTAAAGAGTTTGAATGTGCTTACAAAATGCTAAAAATCAATAAATCGATAGGCCCAGATCAAATAAATGGTAATGTTATAATCAGTTCTTACGAGATCATAAAAACTATACTCTTTCAGGTCTTTAGTTGTTCAATTAAACAAGGTATATTTCCTGATCAACTAAAGATAGCCAAAGTTACACCAATTTTTAAAGGAGGGGGGGATTTATCAAATATAACTAATTATCGTCCAATTTCTGTACTTTCTGGTTTTTCAAAGATTTATGAAAGGATCCTTTACAATAAAATTTATGATCATCTTTCTAAAAATAAAATACTAAGTACAACCCAATATGGGTTTAAAAAACATAATTCCACTGAACACGCAGTGCTTCATCTGACTCGAAATATTGCAGATTCGTTTGAAAAATCACAATTTACTCTTGCAGTGTTCATAGATCTATCAAAAGCCTTCATACGATAAATCATGAGATTCTTCTTAAAAAACTAGAAAATTATGGAATCTGTGGTAATTTTCTAAAATAACTTAAGAGCTATTTAAGCAATCGTAAACAATATGTGCAAATTGATGTATTCTCTACAACAAATTTACTAGATATAACATGTGGTGTCCCCCAAGGGTCTATACTAGCACCACTTCTTTTTCTCATTTATATCAATGATCTTAATAATGCCTCAAATTTAAAAACAGTAATGTTTGCTGATGACACAAACTTTTTTTTGTCTAGCAATAATATCATAACACTATTTAATGACATGAACATAGAGCTTATTAAAATTTCAAAATGGTTTAAGTCTAATAAGTTATCAATTAACATAGAAAAAACTAAATGGACTCTATTTCATCCAAAATCCAAAAAACATCTTTTGCCAAATGATATGCCTCAAATATATATAGATAATATTCAAATAAAACAATCAAAAGTTATACTTTTTCTTGGTGTTTTTATTGATGAAAACCTTACGTGGAAAAATCATACTGAAACCTTGCGCAACAAAGTTTTAAAAAATATTGGAGTACTATATAAAGCGAGAAGTTTTGTAAATAGACACGCATTAATTCAACTTTATTACTTATCAAGTAGATCCTCTTTATCGGCAACAGAAGCATCTAGCACGACTAATAAATTTTAAAGATCGTTTTACTCATGCAAAACCACTTTTATTCAAAATGAGTATTCTTAATATATACCAACTAAATGTTTTTAACACTCTTTGCTTTATATTTAAATGTAAGATAAACTTAGCTCCAATACCTTTTCAAAATTTATTTGTAATAAAGCCCAAAAACAAATATGATCTAAGAAACGACAATTTTATTTATCAACATTATTCGCATACAAATTTTGGAAGGTCTCTTATATCTTATTACGTATTTGTGGAACCAAATAGTTTTAAAAAAATTTGATTTTTCCCAAAGTTAGAATTTTCTTCTTTCAAAAACAAACTGAAAAAAGTTATTTTCTCAATAGAAAATATTTTCGAGTTCTTCTGATCTCGTTTCTCTTTTATAAGTGTTGCTAAATGTAATTTAAAATATTTGTTTTTATTTTTTATTGTTTTTTTAATCGGTATTTTATTTGTATGACGGTTTTCATAAAAACGGTATTTACTAATTTCAAATATTTGATTTTATTTTTTTATTGTTTAGTTAAACGGTGTTTTATAATTGAGGTTATTTTATTTGTATGAAGGTTTTATTTAACGGTATTTACTTTTTATTTTATATTTTTTTGAAATAATTGGTTTATAATTTTCGTATTGTTAAACGGTTCTCGGTGACACGATCTTATGATCCTCTTCGAGTTTCCGTGTTCTTCATATATTATGCACCAACGACACTTTTACCAGAGAATATTGTTAAATGAACAAAAAAAAAAAAAAAAAAAGAAAAGGCTCACTCAGATTCGACACTTGTTGGTGGGATGGTTTCTAGTAAATTGAACAAAAGTTCAAGGTTTGCAGTTCTCTTTCCGGTCGCTTCATAGACCAACATTTATTTTGAAATGGCCTTGAATTCGTCGTTTGAATTGTGTCGCTGTTTTTTGGCCGAATGCTGAATTGCTTCCTCGTGTTCCTCTTCAAAAAAAAGTGGATTTTCGTGAAGAGTTTCTGAGCCATGCACTTCTTGAATAAACTCCAGGTCATCTGGATTTGTTAGAAAAAGCCTAGACAACAAGTTTTTGGCGGTCTTTTGAAGTACAGACTTTGGAGGCATGTTGAAAACTTTATGCTCTTCAATGTCGGACAAGCATTCTGGATTGGAAAGATATCTGTACAAGCTTACAAGATTGCTCTGCCTTTTCTCTTCAAAACGTCTCAAAATTTCACTCTTCATTGCAATGCAAAGAGGTGAATCTTGTTGTTTTAGCCTGTTCAAAAGAAACTTAAAAATTCCTTCAGCAGTAAGAAGAGTTGCATTTTGTCGGCAAAGTGCTTCTGCTGCTAATTTGACTGGTTCAAGAGCAGCAACAATGTCGGATAAAATGTCTTCTTCATCATCACTGCAAATCAAATGTGGAGAAATGCCTTTCAATACTTTTCTGATTGAATGTTTGACTTTGAGAAACTGTTTAATCATTGACACCAGACTGTTCCATCTTGTTCTGCAGTCAAGGATAAGTGAAACCTCTTTTCCGTGCTCTTTCTTAATTTCTTCTTGAAGGACGTCATTTTTGACGGGCGATTTTCGAAATAACTTGACAATTTTCCTGACTTTTGTGATGACAGATTGCAAGTGAACTTTCACTTTCGGAATGGGAATGTTTTCATCCATGGCGGCACCAAGAAAACTGACTTCGGTGTCAGATTCAGATTCGTCACTGCTGACTTCGTCGTCGTCGCTTGTTTCTTCAAATGAGTTTTGTTGGATTTGTTGAGAAGGCTTTCGTACAGCACTTCTTGAACGGCCAAGTGCATTCCGTGGGTATAACAAGTTTGATGCTCGGTTGGAACTAGTTTTCCGAACTTAACCATCATGGAAGTTCCGTCAGTAACTGAGCAGACAATGCTGTCGCCTAGTTTCAACGATTCCAGTGATTGTTTTTTTGATGAATATTAATATTCATGTACCTTCGATTTTTCAAAGAAGTGTACTCATCCAGTGTAATTGAAAAGCGTTTTCCCATTGTCACTAAAGATTTGGAAGTGTTTTTAAGGTCATTCCTTACGCCAGTTGCAAACTTTTTAACTGACTGGATTGCTTGTTTGTGATTTTTTGGGAAATCTTAACCTTTTTCAGACATTGCAAATCTGTTAACAATGAGCATTGAAACTAAATCCATCCAGAGCTGTAAGTCTTGAAATCACTTCTTTAATTGATTGCTTTTGAAAAAAAGTTGAAATCTTAAGCCTTTTTGATTGTGATGCAGCTTTTGGTGTCACTTTTTCCTGTGTTTCCGTTTTGATTCCATGTTTCTTGTCTAAGTGATACCACATTCTAGTTGTGGAACTTGTGTATTGACTTGTATTTCCACAAATTTTGCAAGTGACTGTTTTCCCTTTGTTTAAGGTGTAGTGTTTCCAAGCGTCCGACATTTTGCCAAAACGCAAATCAAATTTTGTGATAAAGACCACAATAAATATGAATGATGAAGACTTTGCAATGACATTGCAAATGGCGGTCGCTTTTTTGTAACGGTGAAAAAGAAAGAAAAAAGAATCATCTAGAAAAAAACAAAAACTATTAAAAGTAAAAAAGAAAAATATATATATATATATTAAAGAATAAATGAAAGCATTAGCAAAATTAAGCCAAAAGAAAAAAAAAAAGAAAAAATGTCAATCAAATACAACAAAAAGATATCTTTAAATTAAAATGTATGAAAAAAAAAAGATGTTAAACGCTAAACAAAGTTAAGAAAAATATGGAACGTTTTTATAAATTCGAAAAGTCGAAGATGTAACAAAAATATATACTTTTTAAAATTTATTTCTATGTTTCTATATATACTTTTTAAAATTTATTTCTATGAAAAATATTTTTTTATATCAACTTATAGGTATTTACTTAATATTAGTTTTATAACTATTTGTAAATGACCGTGGATGTAATATCGTTTTCCAAAATACATTGATTGATAAATAAGTCACAAGAAAGTAAAAACGTTTTTCTTAAAGTGTTAAGACAAAACTAAACCAACAAAATCACTTTTCAAGCATAACAAACAACAGCTTTGTTGACCGGAAAATGAAAATTAAATTTTTAATTAATTTTTTAATTTATTGGTTGAGCCACTTCAAGCATTCTAAAACATTTGCAAGCATCCTTCAACGTTATTAAAAAAACAATATTTGCCGAAATTTACCGACATCATTTTACCGGTAAATCGGTAAAACAATTTTACCGATTTACCGGTAAATTTTTGGTAAAAGCTCGACCCTAATATATATATATATATATATATATATATATATATATATATATATATATATATATATATATATATATATATATATATATATATACACACACACTATATATATATATACATTTACATATAGTATATTTAAAGCATTTTAAACTTATCAAAACTTTAATGTTTACATGAAACTATACTAAAATTATAAAAAATGCTATACTATAAGAATTTGAAACATTAATTAAATTTCATAAAAACATAAGTTTAAAATATATTAAATATATTATATGTTTATGTCTAAAATTTATAGAATAACATACTACAAAATATTTTAACCCTAAAACCTAACCCCATGTCTAATCCAGCTATAGTACTTAGATATGGGTATTCCTGTTTTATACAGGTATGATGAGTAAAATGACTTTAAAGTAAATAATTTACAGGTTTTACATATTAAACCTTGCTTGAATAGTAGATTGATATGCCTAAGTTTTGTTATGATTATTTTTTCAGATAGCTAACATACACTGAATAGTTAAATCTTGCTATAGTAAGCCTAGGCCTATATATAGTTCTTGAGATTATAACATAGATGGAAGCACTAAAAAGTCAAATACTCATAATATGATTTGGCCTAATTCCCTACAATTTTGGTGTTTCCCTGCAATGTTGTTCTCCGTTTAAGATTATAAATAATGCTGTGTATTTTAATAAAAATATTTTCTAGCTTGTATTAATTGTATTTTAATTTTTCTGATTTCTTTTTTAAGATACGAAAAAAGTGTTTGCAAAACTTTGGAGAGGCTAACTGTGTGAATATCTTTTCCAAATTTTATGATATAAAAAACAAAGACAAACAAGATTGATAGATGTCACTAAAGTTAAAAGAAGAGTGGCACATCAAAAGAATCTTGAAAAACCAAAGCAGCCAAATAGCTTCTCCTATCATGTGATTGTAGGCAATATACGCGTAGAAATTTGTTGCAGTGCACTTTTATCTGTCTTAAGTATTAGTGAAAAACGATTTAGGAGAATAAGGAACATTAAGGTTATTGGAATAACCCATGAAGATCAAAGAGGAAAAGGTATTACTAATTCTTTTTCTCAGAATGTTCATGACATTGTTTAGTAATCACATAAGATTATTTCCACTCAAGGAATCACATTACTCAGGCCAAAAAGTATATTACCTTAATGCAAGTTTAAATGTAAAATTAATGTGCCAATTTTTTTGTGATAAAAATCCAGGTTTAAAAGTGACCAAGTCTTTTTACTGGAACCATTTTAAAATAAATTTTAACTTTTGGTTTGGGCGCCCACAAGTGGACACTTGTTGCACGTGCAAAGAATTATATCTTAGATTGAAATCACATCATCTCAATGATGTAGCTAAAACAGCAGCGCAGACTGATTTGGATGCTCATAAGCTCAGGAGTAAAAAATTTTACAATTCTTTAAAACATGAAGATGGCTCAATTCTTCATGTTTTAAAGAATTGTAAAACATGAAGAATTAAGCAATTCTTTATATCAGAAGATGGCTCAAAGGAGGAGCATTCTATCATTGGCATTTGACAATATGAAAATGATAAGCTTGCCAAAAATACCTGTTCAACAACTTTATTACATGACATATATATACCATGAAGGTCAAGGAAGAAAAGGGCCTAATGAAGTTGCGACTTTTTTAAATGATTATTTGATTTCACCTTCCACCAAAATATAAAACATTAAGTTTGTTTTGTGATAACTGTGGTGGACAAAATAAAAATCAAACTTTATTACATTTTTGTTAATACTTAACTGACAGTGGTAGGTTTGATAAAGTTGAACAGTTCTTTCCTATGAGAGGGCATAGTTTTCTCCCTTGTCATAAAGACTTTGGTATAATTTCAAGTGTTTTAAAAAACCACATGCGTCAATTCACCTAGCTTATTATTAGCAGCTCCAGACCACAAAAGTTTACGGTAAAAGAAATTGTAGATGCAACTGAATTTTTTGATTTTTAAGCTTGGAGCCAAAAACATTACAAAAACTCTTGCATTTCTTCAGAAACCAAGGGTAAAAATACCCCAAAAGAAAAAAAGGTTCACTTTTCAATAGTAACTTGTTTCATTTTGTATATGAGCATAATAAAAAAGGCTACATTAAGGCATTCACCAATATTAATGGTTTAGTCTGTCATACTTTTTTTATGTCCAAACATACGGGTACTGTACTACTGGTGAATAGTTTGGCTTATCCAAGTGGCAAAGTTACACTGAAAAAAGTGAAGGTGGAAGACCTTAACAAATTAAAACAATTCATTCTTGAAGAATTCAACGAGTTTTATAACGAGCTGTACTCCTGGCCAACTAATAAATGCAAGAATCTTGCTGATAGTGACTTTGAGGGGGAACTAGATTAATTCTTACTGATAGCTAATTAAGTTAAATATATGTATTATATTTATTACTGGGACGTTAAAACATTGTTTTAAAGTACATAGTTGTAATTCTTACGGAGTTTTAATTTGTTTTTCTTCCTGAAATACTCGAATTTTTTTAAAAGAGCCAATTTTTCAAAATTATATACATTATTTATTAACAAACGAAATGTTATAACAATTATCAAAGTGTAGTAAGATGTTACTCTTGCATATATTTTTTAAAAATGTATTACACAAATTCTGTATACTTAATATCAAAAGATATAAAGAGTTTTTTTTAGTTTTCTCAAAAGCGGATTATGAGCAAATCAACCCTTTTAAAAAACACTGATTCAACTATAACAATTAGTGGATAAAAAAGTTGCGCAACACTTCCACAATCCGTTATTTTAACTTCCAATGTTTTGTGTGAGATCTAAAAATTTCCCTAAATTCAAAATTTTTTGTATTTAGGGTTTTTAGATCAAATTTTATTACTGGTAAAAAGCCCGATAAAAATTTAAAAAAAAAGTTTAAATGGACCACCCTAATGCAGAATTTATTGATGATTGAAATAATTATTGAGCTAACTTCCGAACATGTTGCAAACTCCAAGTGTTTATATTTTTATACTTATGTCAAATAAGAACGCTTTGGGAAAAAATGGGAATCAAGGAACAAAAAAAAAAGCCTAGCAACAAAAAAGCCTGGAAACGAAAAAGCCTTGAAATTTTTGATCAAGTGTTGCAAAATTTGTAGGATATTTTTTTCCCCGGGTTCCATTCTTTGCAACTTTTCGCAAAGCGTCCTTATTAGACTTCAGTATTAAAGTATACATTTTATGATGCTTAAGTAATAAAAATCCGTCCGCTCTTGCTACAATTGGTTATAAATTGCTTAGTTTAAATTTAACGACAATAAACTGATATCTTACTAATGAAAATGTTGACCTCAACTTTTTTATAGATTTTTTTATATTTGTTATATATTTGTTATAACTTTCTTATATATATGTTATATATTTGAACAACTTTGTTATAAATTAAATAAGAATTAAGACATAAAATTAAAGATAAAAAGTTCTTATCCACGTAAAATTTGAGAGCAAAGACTAGTGCGAAAAAATTTTGTAAAAAAATTTTGTACTAAGTACGGTATTGCATTTTTTCAAATTCAAATTGCTTTTTTTCAAATTCAAAGCTGATTCAAAATGCACTTTTACCTGATGCATGAGTGCCCGCAAGGGGGAAAGAGGGGGCGAGAGAAGACACCCTCCTCCTTATATTCTTAAATTAAAAAAAAAACTTCGTGTTTCTTAACAAAAAGAGTGCCATAAAAGTTGTTTTTATCGTACGGTTTTGGTTAGGGTGCTTTAAGACATAATATGCGACAAAAATTGTTGATAATATATTTTAAGATCAACAATAAAATAAATTTTTCGTTTTGCTAAAATCTTTTTGTTTTTTTTGAACTTTTCTCTAACTAAAACATTTATTCTTTTATTGGTTTTATTTCACATAAAAATAACGCAATAAAGATTTCTCGAGCAAGAAGCAGACAAACTTAAAGTGGAGATACTATGTTAAATTATGACATTGCACTCTTTGTAAAATGTACTACAAAATTTTCTATCGATCTTAAGTATTGTTGCGAACTGATTTTTACCAGCCTGATCCGCCCTATAATTTAAAAAAAGAGATTTAAAATACCTAGCATACTCAAAGGTTATCATATTTACCTATATAAAAAGGTGTTTTGGGTATTTTGTGCCTAATTTCTACAACCAGTTTAAAGGAATTTGAAGTGTCATTACTAATTGTTTTATAAGGTATAAATATTTTACTAAATGTGTTCTAAAAATAATATCAGCATAGCATTGTAGGGCTCAGCGAGATGCTGTACACTTTGCATCAAGAATATAGGTCAAAATTCAAAAATTCTTTATAATAGATAGTTCCGTAGAAGAAACTATTGAAAACAACTAAAAGAAGATGTATTCTATTATTTTTACAATCTTATATACTGTAAAACAAATGACTTGGTATTACATAAAATAACATAATAACAGAGGAATTATCCTGCAACTTTATGAGTGTAAAATTGAGAAAGGAGACGTATTTAAAAAAATTTAATACAGCAATTAAAAATGCCCGTTAATCATCACATCGAACGCTGAATTGTTTTTTTAACTTGTGTGAACATGTTCTGCAAGAAGATATTGTAAAAAGTGCCAACAATGCTGTTGAATTCTCGGTTACAGTCGATGAAGCACCAGATATTATAGTAACTGAGCAGTTATTAATGAGAGTACAGTTTGTTAATACGTCTAAAAGGCTATAATTCGTGTGGTGTTTTTTTTTCTTACAGATTTTTACCGCTGAAAAACATGAAAGTTGCTACCATACCTGATTTTATCATTCAAAACTAAAAAGCTTTTACCCTTCTCCTTAATAATTTGCTCAATCAAGTTTATAATGGGTCCTCCACACTAGCTGGAAAAAAAAATTGTATCCAGGCAAAACTGCAATGGATTTACTTTAAAGCCGTTTTTATTCAATACGCTTCACTTAAACTTAGTCTCGCAGGTATCGATCTTAAAGATGTAGGTATCGTAGGTAACTTGTAGGTATTTCGTAGGTATCGTAGGTATCTCGTAGGCTCGTAGGTATCTCGTAGGTATCAATCTTAAAGATGTTTCAGAGGTACAAAATACTATCGGCTAATACTAGTAATAATATATTAATACTATTTATCAAAGCAACTATTGCATTTTTTTGTATATGCCCAAAACAGAAAAAATCTGTCACAAATACTTTTCTATGAGAGACAATATGGACCAGCAAGTATAGAAGTGTTTAATTTTTTTGCAAAAAATTTAAAGATATTTATTTTAATCTGGAAGAATTTTCATCGCATAGAGATGGAACAACGCAAAAAATGCACATCAACTTTATTGTTTATCAAAGTCAGGCACACATAATTTTGCATAACTCAGTCGTAGCTAAACAAGTTAGTCTGGCTCTTCAAGCTGATTAAGTTGATCTTCAAGAACTTCAACTGCAAGTTCAAAAACTACTCAGTTTAGTAAAACTTCAAAGAAGTAAGTTCAGTAACTAATTCAGGAATGTTTTTGTGAAAAAAGTACAACTTGGGCAGAAGATAATATTGAACTGATTATATATTGTTATTCAGACATACGATTTACATTTCTTAATTAGTTTCTATAATAGGCTTGTTGAAGAGCCAATTTAACTTAGCATTTCTGTGTCCGTCTAGATTATGCACTGAACTTAACATTTTAAAGACGATATTTCAACATTTAATAACCTATAGGTTATTAGTTGTTGAAATATATAGATAGTTTTGAAACTGAGGCCCAGAGTTGGGCCATCAAGAACACAACAGTAGCCAAGATTTCATCAACTCATTATTTTTTAATAAAATTTTATTCTAATATTAGGTATGCCTGACAAGTGTTAACTTTACCAGCAACAACATGAACGGTGAAGCGATTGTTTAGAACATTACGTAGAGTTAATAAAAAGGTCAACGATGTCAAATGACAGTCTGTCATGATTGTGCGTGTTAGACAAAATAAACTGCAATAAAAACAACTTTATAGATAACATTTGCTTTTTTTTGGTTTTTAGTTTACATGTTGTTGTCACAGTAATTTAATAAATTACTTTCACAAACACAAATAAGGTTTCGTAAAGAAGATTGTATTAATCATATCATCAGAACCTTTTACAAATGTGTGTATATAAACTACATCAAAACATAATAAACACAATAAAACGTCATTAGGTTTAGTAAAAAAATTTTCTTTAACAAATTAAAAAAAGAAATAAATCAGTTTACATGAAAATTGTAAACTCTATGAATTCGTATGAAATAATATAAATTTGAAATTACCTTTCCTCCTATCCCTATAGTTTTATTTGCTTGACCAACTTTTAATATTTTTGCATTTATCTTGTGGAATCGAATAGGCGTTGTTATGCGAAAGCAGCAGACAAAAAACTCGGACATAATTAGCCCCCTGCTAGAAGTATGCACCTAATCATTCAATTTGAGGTAAACGGAATTCTTACAACCGCAAAAAAGAAGATGAAGAAGTTAATTAAAGAAGGTAATAAAGGTGATCAAGATGATGATGACTGTGAAGTAGAATGTGACGTATTAAACGTTTAATCATTTTTGTTTTTTTTTAGAAAACAATTTAAGATATTTAATTAAAAAATCCTTTGAAACTAACCTCATTATAAATTTCTTTAACAATCAAAACAAGTTACTTTTATGTATCTTTTAGTTGGATTCAACGGATAAGTTATAAAAGAATAGTTAAGTACTGATACCACAGCATCTTTAATTACAAATTTTTTTAAAGATGTTGATGTTATTTTTTCTTAAAAATTTGGTGGCTTCATTACTCATTGTAGTTAATGTGCTTTTTAAGAAAATGCTGTCATTGGGTTATAAACAGTCAAATTATTTCCATAAACTATTTAGTCGGCAATATAAACTACTTGATTGCTGTCATATTGGCATATTCACATAGATATATTAAAAAAAAATTTAAATAACATATATATATATATAATTTTTAAAAAACTTACATTTGCATATCTAAAAATCTTTTTTATGTATAAATTTTTTTAATTAGTTTTGGTAATATTTTTTTTAAATCTATTTAAAGGAATCCCAAAGTGTTGAGACAGGTTGAGTTCATATTATAATCAAAATATTGTTTTTAAAATACTAAAAGATCATGCACAGTTAGATCAAATAATCAAAGTAACTGATTGATGACAACAGTTAAAACTTCAAACAAAAATAAGCAGAAATAAATTAACAGAAATCAAATTGACAGTTAGTACTGTCAATTTGTTGGTTTAGCCAACAGTAGCTCATATATTTTGCTTTTCTCATTACTTATACAGTAGCTCATAAATTTTGGATTCGCAACCTTTTACTCAGATACCTAATTTGTCACTTTTTTTCCCGACAATCAAAATTATTTACTTTCACTCCTTGGTTCAATCTCAATCCTCCAACATTTTCTTCAATCTTCTCTCTAATATTATCAAAGATTTATTCTAGACAGAAAAAAAAAAGTTGACATGGTAAACGTAATTAGACCAGGCAAGCTTTAGCCACTCTGCCATAGTCTTAAGGTCGCATTTTTTTTCTACTAATAATATAATGGTCACTGCGCAAACGGGCTATCATTTTTTGTTCCATCAACTAAAATTTTTTCTTACTTGATTTATCATTCAGAAAAGTTGTATTTTTTTACTGTATCTGTCCTTTAATGCTCTAAAAACTTTTATTAAATAATATATTTTATCAAAACTTTTTTGCTTAAGTGTTATCTCCTGTGATTAATACCAGACTAATTTAACTCTTAAGTCTTCTTTCATCCGTTTCCTTTGTTTTTTGACCCAAATCATTGTTTTCTAGTAACCTCCAACATCCTTTTTATATTTAACTTCCAATAAAAACTTCAAAAAAGAAGTAATTAAGGTTTATATAAAAAGACTATAATTAACAATAATATAACATAACTTGATTCTTATTGGTAAGGAAATTTAAAAAGTAATGAGAAAATTACTTTTCTGTTTATATGTTCATTGTGTCATGTCCCTTTTTATGTAGGTAAGCTTCATAAATAAGAAGTAAATTCTCACTTAAGAGTTTTAACATTAAAAATAATTTAAAAGAAGGTTCACTTTTATAGCAATTTAAAAAATGCTAATCAAATTTATCGGAATTAATACTTTTTTTTTGGAATCAATACCTTTGCATGTGTAGATGTATAGATTATTTCTTAATCTTAGTTTAATAATTTTATCAATGTATGTTATTTTTCCATCACATCCATTACATGATAAAAAATTAGAGATGGGAATCGAACCCTTTTTTTAAGTTCGGGTCCGGTTCGGTTCGGTTATATCTAATGTTCGAGTTCGGTTCAGTTTGGTCTTAAGCACAGTTCGGGTTCGGTTCGGTTCGGTATCAACACAACTGTTTTTTTATTAGTTGCAAAGTTTTACATCCACAATGATAAAACACAAATAAATTAAAGTAATATTAAGTAGTTAAAGCATTGCAAATAACTTGAATAATAATAATTTGCAATGCTTTTATACTGCAACTTCAAAAGAACACAGATAACGGTAAAACACAGATAACGGTAGCTTAAGTAGCCTACTTTCAGTTTAGTAATCAGAGATGCATGTTGTATTTGAGAAATATCAGCATTTCCAATGTTTCTGGGTTTACGCGAGCCCTGCGCTCACTCATCGTCACCCCACACACTGAAAACACTGCCATCGTCGGAAGCTTATGTTCACGGTCATTGTCTTTCCAGAATTGCAATGCATCACACGCTGTCACGGGCAGTGCCAAGTATTTGTCAAGTTCATGTCTTGTGTCATTACTGTCGGCGTTAGACAATGGAGTGGCAACTGTTTTTAAGTCTGCCAGCAAATCATACGATTAAGATCAGCTTTATTCTTCTTTGCATCTAAATGACTGCATTCACTAAAGCTGTCTATATCTGTATTGCCTGAGTCCTTTCGTATCACCTGATTTGGTGAAGAAGAAATAATTTTGTCCACCATACTACGCATTTCTGAATAAACAAAATTGCGATCGTCTGTGTTGACAAAAGACAAGTATTTGTAAGAAGGAACAATAAGTGTTGGTAGCTTGTGCAAAGGATGAATAACATACTTTTCATTCAAACTGGAAAGAAAAACTGCCTTCAAATCACGCATACTGTCGCTGTTTGAACCATTAATCTTACACACTGATCGAAGATAAAAAAGCATTGGCCATACATCAGGGGACGTCGGCACATTGTCATGTGACAATCGTACAGTAGCCTTGTGAAAGAGATGCAAAAATTCTACGACGTCATGCAACAATTTTTCATTAACGTTGTTCAGTTGCTCAAGTTTGTCAAACTGCTTTGAATCAGCAAGATTTGACTTGACATGATCTAACTGGCATGACAGTGATTGCAAAAGAAAAAATTGACTGTTCCAACGAGTCGTAACATCCTGTTTGAGAGTGTGATTTAGTTCCTGGTTTTTCCCACTATGTTTAAAGTAGCCCACCATTTCCTTTGATGTCTTTTTTTTTTTTTTTTTTATTTGTTATTTTGCCAGTCTTAGACTCACTAAACTCAAACAATCCAACACACTTACTTATAAGGCAATAACTGCTGTTAATGTAATGTGCTGTAAAAATTTGATAAGAGTATTTTAGAATGTCATCGGTCCAGTGATCAGTTGTTATTGCGATATGAGTAACCCCAGGAAGTTCGTCTTTCAGCTTTCGAACACATTTGTTGTAGAACTTTGGTAGTAGTGTCTTAGACAGCGTTGTTCGATCACACATAATATCCTCAAGTCTCACTGATCCATACTTCGATCCAATATCATTCATTGTTTGAGCAAAGTGACGGAACCCATCATCCTGAACACACGAGAATGGCTGAATGTCTTTTGCAATCATGTAAAGGGCTGCACGTTGAGCATATTCACAAATGCGTTTAGGAACCTGTAAAGTATAAAGCAATAAACAATAGACATTAAACACATAGCAATACATAATGGCCTTTTTTTTTTGTACTACAAAAAACATTGTAGTTTCTAAAATATTGCTGACAACTTGTAACAAATATATTTTGCTATCAATGGTAGCAAGTGAAAAGTTAAAACAGTAAATAGGAAAAAGCAAGAACCACAAGCTATATAAATTAACCTCTGTCATTTTAGGTAAAAAGCTTGTCATTTTTAATTGTCCAGGTTCTGAACTGATCTTATTGATGTGTGATGTATTATGTCTTTGTAAAGTTGTAGTATGACCAATTGGCACTGACAACCATAATCCACACTGCTTACAAACGGCAAACTCCTTGACAACCTGTTGATCATAACATGATTACTCACAGTTATACAAAAATCAAATAAAGTGTATTATAACTAAGGTCAATTGACTCTATTTAGCATTTGATATTCAATTAATTATCAAACCTGAATGCTGCTCAGTTTGGCATTGTGTGCAATATGCAATGCCTGAGAGATGCAGGTGATTATTGATTTATTGAAATATTTATAAAACTAAATAATTTTATATGCAATAAGTATAGCTACAAACCTCATCCCCAACTTCAGCGCAACGGAAGCGTGTCCAGCATTCACTCTTTGTCCATGATGCAGGTACTAAGCGAGCCGCTCCGTCTGTTATCAATTTCTCCAACACTTTTTTAGTCCATTTACGAGTTAATTTACTGTTACTCATTATTACTACAATATTATGTAATTATTGCAATCATTAGTTACTAAGATATGAATAAATACTCAGAACATTAACAACACCTCCATATTGCAAATGTTTAGAAACAACATTTCCATTTTGGTTGGTAATGCTATGAATTGTAGACTTATCGCGAGGTTAGAATTATTTTGTTCTATTTCCCATTTTAAACGTTGGGAGAAAATTTTTCATTTTTTTCTAAAAGTAAAAATTACTTAAAATTTTAGCTAGTTTTTAAAGAAATAATAACTTACGCTTTAAATAATTTTGATTTAAACAAATTATTTAAACGAAATTTAAAAATTAAAATATATTTTAAAAGTAATTATTAATTACTAAAATTACTAACTCATTTTCTTCCAACACTTAATATGAGAGATAGAACAAAATAATTCTAAACTCGTGTTATGTTATACATTAGATAATGAATTATGTTATGTATGTTGCACATTAGGTAATGTAGCATGTTATGTATTGTAGTGATGTGCGAATTGCAAAATTTTCACTTTTTCAAGCCTCTATTTAGCTTGGTTAGGGCAAGAACAGTTGGTTTGATTCGATTCGTTCACAACAGTTTTAAAGTTCGGGTTCGGTTCGGTTAATTAACAACTAAAGTTCGGGTTCGGTTCGGTTCTGTCGTAGATAAGGTTCTAGTTCGGTTCGTTCGGTTCGTGTTCGGTTCGTTTCCCATCTCTATAAAAAATAAATAATACTTTTGGAATTACATGAAACTCAAGTTTTAATATTCCATACTTTACCAGATGATGTGGTAAAATGTTTAACAAACTGAAGATACATAACACATAACTTACAGCGTTTTGATATGCATTATAAAATCATGCATTCATCGTTTATAAAAACTAATTTCCTATTAAAACTTGATGTACTTATGTGTCTTAAAATATTTTTTGTTTGACGTTGTCATAGTACAATAGTAGTGTTTTCAAAAACTCAGTTTAATTAATTGTCTAAAATAGACATTTTCATAAATCCACGAAGAGTAGTTTACTAATTTTCAAAATTATTATTTGTAAAATTTTTAGTTATAAAAAGTATAATTTTATTTTTCTCTTTTTTGAGATTTTTGACTTTTTTGAGAGGGTCCCTGAAGTTGAGCTTTAAAAATTCCATAACTAATGATTTTTACTGGGTAATTGCATTGAACAAAAAATTGTTTTAGTTGTTGAAGTCTGATTTCTATTTCTTTTTGGATTAGACACAAAACAAATGACCGTTAATGTAAAAAGTAATTGTCCTTTGTTTGCTTAGAGTGATGGCTATTGTAATTTAGATAATCATAGGAATTTGTTGATTTATAAAAAGTATCTGTTTAAATAATGTTATTATCATGTAGAATAAGGGTTATGTCTAAAAGATTTAAAAATTGGCACTGTGTGCTTTCCGATTATGAGATTTTAGATTGTTCTTCTGTATATTAGATAATCTGGCAGGTATATCATCACGTAGCTTACATATTCAAAATTTAACTGCTTCTAAACCTAATTTATGAGAAATACTAGTATAAAGATTAGAGATATCAACACTGTTTAATGTGGTATTTTGGTACTCTATATTTTTAGGTAGTACTCTAATGAAATACCAATCATCGTTGATATATGTTGTTAGTTTTGCTACAAGAGGATAGGTGAAAAACAAACCTCCAATTATCGGTCTTTCACTGCTCGTTAGGGTCGTTGGTAGTTTTTGGATGATAAATTATTATCAGATAGAAATGAATTATTAATTAGAAAGGTGCTTGTTTGGTGTATTTGTCAGAGGCATTCTTTGATGCAGAGATTGGCTGTCAAGGTCTTATTAGTGACAAAACCAGAAGACTGCATACCAATGCTACAAACTGGGAACTTCGATGCAAATTTTTTTGTCAAATATATTTAAATTGATCATCGATAGTTTTATCTTTGTTCTCATAAAATTGTTCACCAGGAAGTTGTGAAAGATCCGCCTTGCAATGTAATTCGTTGTCTTCAATTTTTCACAACTTCATACGGCATTTTTTTTTACAACTTTTTTGCGCGTAAAATTGCATTAATATTACCATTTAAGTTTCTCTTAGGTGTATTTTTTATGAAATGCTTTAATTCCAGCATTTATCAGTACTTTTTTTTATATAAAAACGAAAATATTAGAACTCTCTTGCTAGATCTCGCCGTGACTAGTTCTGATTTCTTGCAATTAAACTGAGAATCAACTAAACCTTTTTGGATTTATGAAAAGATTTTTTTCTTTCACTTCCAGGTTTTTAATCGAAGTTTTGGGTAGTCCTAAACTTATTTATAATATCTATGACTGAGATATTGGGGCATTTGAACGTTTAGCAATTAGGCGATATAAAGTCAATGGTATTTTGCAAAAAAAATTTATAACTTTTTTAAACATCTCAATTATTTTCCGAAGCAATTTGAAAATCATTGATTTTTAAACAAAAGTTTATCAACACTAATAAAGATAAGGAAAAAACGTAAAATTAAAAAAAAAAAATAAATAATAAACCGTAACTTTAATTTTTAAAATAGAAAAATGCTCTTTTAGGTTACGACTCTGCGAGAGAAAATTTTTGATCTTTTTTGTTTCGTTCAATAGAAAAATTTAAAGTGGCGTAATTTATGGACGATTCCAAATCTAAAAATTAAGCCAAACAAAATAATAGAGTATAATACTATTTTATGCAAATAATGATGAAAAAAAAAGCTTTGTGAACTTTTTTAAAGGTGGAATTTCACCCATTGGTATGTCTATTATTCTTTTTTATGATGGGTGGAAAGGAATACTAAAGGTTTGATAACACTTTGGAAAAATAGGGCAAATTTCAAAGCCTGTGGCAACAAAGTTAGATAATTCCTACATTAAGTAAATAGATAAAAAGTTCACGAACGCAAATAAAAAGCGTAAAAAAGAACTGGAAGCCAGAAAAAAAATATTTTTTGATAAAATAGGTGAAAAAGATAACTAGTTTTTCAGAGTTTCATATCAAATTGAACGTTTGACTTAAAACTTTAAATTGTGTTTGATTTAATTTAATTGACTTTAAATTTTTGAATCTTATACTCGCGATGCCTCTTGGATTTAACATAAAACACTTAATATCTTATAAAAATTCAGTTTAGCTGCATATTTGTATTAAAATTTTTGAAAAAAGAAGTATTTTTACAAAAACTTCAATTACTCCAAGGGTAAAATAATTTATGCAAATCCTAAGGGTCATCCAGAGTATAATATAATAGTATACAAATGAGCAAAATAACTTTTAATGCTTCTTTAGTTTTGTCAAGATATAATATTTCAAAAACAACATTTGCAAGGGTCATTAACACATTTTCCGCCATTATGGATTTTTCGTTAAAAATAAAAAAAAGTTTTTATGCAAAATTTTTCTCTTAATAATTTAATTCTTTTAAGTATTTAAACAGTTTTAATAAACTAAAAAATGTTGCAATGACAAAATTCAGAAAGTAGTCTATATGCATCCCTACCACCTTAACGGGAGCGTGGTAAAATAGCTGTAAACCCTAAATTTCCTCATTGTAAACAATATTAAATAATTTTATTTTTAATTATTTTTAAAAACAATAAGTTTAATAAATTGGTTTAATTTAATTATAAAATTGAAATTTTCATATATGGTTTTATAAGAAAGCATACTTTTTAAACCCCTATACTGTTATAAAAAGTATTAAGGTCGCCGCGTGGCAAGTTTAAATCGTCAGCTTGCTTATTTTTTAGTTTTTGTTATTTAAAGTTCAACACAAAAAAACGTTCAACATAATAAAACTAAATAATAATTTTTTATAAAGAACACAAATGCTATTGATTAAAATAAAGCTGAGCTTGACGCAATGCGCGACACTTTCTCGCCACCACCTCAATAGCAATGGATGCCACGAGTTCCGTGTCGAACACGCTTAATTGAGCACTACAACTACAAACAGGATTAAATTCGGCAAAATTAAATAAAGACTCATTATATTTTTAACCATTAAGAAAATAGGAATTTTATTGTGATGTACGATGTTTTTGATTATTATTTAGTTTTCTCAAAACATAAAAAAATGATTTCAGGCATTGTGAAATGGTCATGTACAATATAAAGTATCGTCTATAAATTATTTTAATAACATGAAGGTTAGTTGTAACATGTTTAATATATGATTAACAATTTGAAGAAATAAATATAATATTTTGTGTTTAAATAAAATTATATAAATATATAAAATTTTGTTTAATAGTTTTATCTTTTCTAATTTAAGATTTGGGAACTAACTATTTTTTAATAATCAAAATTTTTATAAAATTTATTTACACATTTTAATGAATCTATTGGTCAATTTATGTATGTAATACGTTATGAAGAATAAAGTAAAATGAAAAAACTAAATGTTATTTAATTTGTTTATTTTAGAATGGTTGGATATTTTTGCAGTTGTATTATCATGTGTGGTAAGGATTGTATTATCATGTGTGGTAGAGTTTTAATTAGTTCTTTGGATTGGTAGTAATACCCCTTTTTTAAATAACTTTTTCGTTGGAAGTTTGAGATGAATAACTTATATCTGGTTAGATCAGCTTTATTTTTGTTACAGTTTTTTGTATTTTTCAGAATTTTTTGTTTTACCCGTATGACGCTTTTTTTTAGTCATACTATTCATGTTGTTTTAAAACAACATTTCCATTTAAAAAAATTTTTTTTTTTTTTTTTCCTTTTTATAAAATATAAGAAAAAATTGCTCATTAAAATTTATAGATAAAATCTATAGCTGAAGATTTATTGGTCACTTGAGAATTAATTGATTTATAAAGAGCCGCATTTTTAAAAGTAAGCAATTGCATCATTTATTATTATTTGCGTATTTTACTTAACCCCACAACTCACTATTTTCCTTTTTAACTCATTACATTTTTTCCTAAATAGGAAAAATTAATAAAAAAAAAAAATCTTGATCAGCATGAAAAGTTGCACAAGTAATCTTTTTAAGTTCAATGACATCGAATTTAACTTCCGAGAGTTTTAAGTTCACTTTACAAAAATAAAATAAATATTATTCGAATACTTAAAAACTTGAAACAAATTATTTTTTATTAAAAATAGAATTTTATATTATCTTACTCAGAAAAAAGTTCTCTACAACATAATCAAAAAATATTTGCAAAAAGATTACTTAATAACTAATTAAGAGCGAAAGAATTAACATTGTCATAACTATTTCATTCTTCCCGATATTTCATTTTAACTTGTTTTTCTCCAGTTTTTATATAAAACTAGCAGTAGGCAACCCGTAATACGTTTTTAGTAAATAAGTTATTAATAATTTAGTTTTTATTTGTTTTCTCTAATGAAATATAAATTCATTAATACTTTTTTAGTCGAGGCTACTTTTATTTTTCTTGGCTTCTTAGTTAAACAAAACTGCTTTATATATATATATATATATATATATATATATATATATATATATATTATATATATATATATATATATATATATATATTTACATACATATAAATATATATATATATACATATATATATATATAAATATATATATATATATATATATATATATATATATATATATATATATATATATATATATATATATATATACATATATATATATATATATATATATATATATATATATATATATATATATATATATATATATATATATATATATATATATATATATATATATATATATATATATATATATATATATATTAGGGTCTCGAAATAGCAAAATACATAGATTAAAATTACAAATTATAGTATTGAAAACAATAACGAAATCTTATCGTTGTTGTAAATATAATACTTCTATTGCAACAATTTAAACATTCATCTAAAAAAAACTTCGCCTAAAATAATTTTAGTTATCCACGATTTGTTCTTGTTGCCCAGGTTGGTCTGTTGTCTCCATCATAAATTACCAAGTTTCCATCTGTTTGCATTACCAAACGATGAGGCTTTAACCCTTTGCGACCAGTACCACTTGCCCAAAGTGCTCTGTTATAAACATCGTATATAACAAAATTTCCATCATTTTGCATTACAGCTTTTCTTGGATGAGTTCCTTTGTTTGTAGTACCACTTGCCCAAAGTGCATTTATTGGTACCCATTGTTGAGTCACATAAATAACAAAGTTTCCATCAACTTGCATAACTGCAAAATATCCGTTACCTGATGAAAGGTAATTTCCAACATAGAGAGTTTGTCCATCACGTAAAGTATTTCCTCTGTTTACGTTCGGAACGAACTGAAAATTATAATGTTATTGTCTTTTAGTTAATCAAATAATATAAATTAGAAAATGAACATGCATTTTCAAAAATTTTGTTTGAAAATAACAGAAAGAAAAAATATCAAAACATGAAGAAGTATTCACTTAATAGTGTTAATTAACTTTACAAAAATTTATAGAAAATATAATTTTACAAAAGATCATCATTCATGTTATGTAATGCTATATAGGCAAATATATATAACATCACATAACATATTACACATCACCATAAACTCACAATAAACATAAGTAAACCACAATAAATTACCTGTACGTTTCTTTTTACTGCTGTACTGTTTTTAACACTTAACGACCATAAACCTAATTACAATACGTAGAAAGATATATAGAAGATAATTAAACATTTATTAACTTTTTTATGTGTTTTAAGACAGCTTTACCTGTTTTAAATCTTGTCGTAAATTTTACTTTATTAAATTTTTAATACGAAAAGTTAAAAAAGGTTTTTACATTGCCTGACTATAGTGACGCAATATAAGTCAATTGACTTTTTTTAGGAAAAGATTCAAATAAGTTTATTTTTCAAGACTTCTTTCAAGCATAAAAATAAATAAAAATAGATTGTATATTGGGCTTTGTGAAATTTGCAATGTTTGCTAGCTTTGATTAAAGTTCGTTATGAATTATTTAGATGAAGTTGTATTTATAAGAAACAGATAGAAGGCATGTAACTATATATAGTGGACCAGAGTGACCGCCAGTGACCACACTGTGGACCAGAGTGACCGCCAGGTTAAGTTGTTCCCCAGGTCTGATTTTTCTTTTTCAATAGTTGGGTATACATTAGTAGACACCATTTATGACATTAAAAACTTCTGAGTGATTGGACAAAGTCAAAAAAAATTTGCTCAAAAATATTTATTTTTAGCCATAAAAATCTTAATAAATTAGGTGAAAACTCGGTTGAAAGTCCGCGAAACTATTAAATTGTATATACAATGGCGGACTGTTTACATAAAACGTGTGCTGTTTGTCTTACACAGTTCGGGAAAAAGTCATCTAAAATTCAAAAGATCACTCCAGCAATTGAAACAAAGATAAAAACTTTCGTCTGGAGTCAGTATAGTTTAGATGTAACCAACTATCCCAAGGTTATTTGTAACAATTGCCACAGAAACCTCTATGATCTCGACAAGAACAAAGTGGAGTACCTAGGGAACTGGATAGTGAAGATATCCAAGGTAAAATTCATGTTAGTCTGTTTTTTTATGTATAATAATTATTATTAATTTCTAGTTAATACTTTGTTATATTTACAATCACACAGTTTCTTAACTAAAAATATAGAACAGATTTTTTTTTTAATACATGTTATTACAACATTTACTTAGTACATGTTATTAATACATATACATGTATTAAAAAATAATACATGTGTTATTAAAAAAACTTTCAGTTTTTCTATTGTATGCGTAGACTTAAAATGTATATAACTTTATATATTATATATACAGCACGATAAGTATATGTATACACATATACTTAGTTTAAGTATGACATGCATGGAAGTATTTGAGTATAATATGTATGTATGTAGACTACATACATACTACATACATACAACATATATACTACATTGTAGTATATAAATATTAGTTATACAAAACATGTATATAAGGTTGTATAAGATAAACAACTAATTACTATTTATTTATTAACTATTTATTTACTGTTTACAGTGTAAGCTTAAAATTTAATTATATAGTATATATAGTTAAACTTACATAGTGTATAGTAAAATACCATTTAGTATGCTAAAATAATATCACTTACTGATCAATATTTTTTCCATTATTTTAGATTGATAGATTGCATCTTAGAAGATCATCAAATATCAAAGACATTGTTGATGAAATCAGTGCTTCTAATGATTCTGAACATGCAAAGTCTTCCAGACTATGTTCAACATGCTTTGGCTTTGTAGGTTAGAATTTTATTATTATTGTTGTTTTATTTTTTCATATATATAATGCTTCACATAACAAAATTTATTGTACTTAATAAAATATTTAGTTAATTAAAAATTTTGTTCATTTGTTTTCAAACAAAAATATTTAGTGCAAGGAGTGGCTCATATCTGTACAGAGAGCAGAGCTGTGAACAATCTCATTGAAGCGGCAGAACAGCTTGGACCTAAATATTTAGAACGGGTAGCCTCAGGCAAGTATATTAAGCTGTTCTTTAATATAAATACATATTTAAAATTCCAAATAATAAACATATTTTATTTATGTATGTTGCCAGTTGGCTACTCAAGGGTCTCCTTTGAACATTGTGGTTGGAACTCCTGACAAAAAAACTGACCGAATTGAGCTGAAACAGGTGTCCTTTGGTACTGTTATGGAGTTGGTTAAATCTCTTGAGCTTTCAAAAAATCAAACAAAGAATTTTTGTTCCAAATATAGATCTAGTATGGGAACTCAAACCTGTATTGAAGCGAACATCTTTGAAAAAATTGAAGCTCTCCATAACCGTATAAATGAATTTTACACTTCTGAAGAAGTAGGTTTTATGGATGGAGAAGAAGCCATTACTAGAACATTGGTTCATGTAAAAGATACATCTACATTTATACAGCACGTCATTACAGAAAGAGGAATAGATCCACATGACTCCATATTGAGAATAGCTATGGATTCAGGTCAGGGATTCCTTAAAGTTACTGTAAATGTGTTTAATCCCCTGGAAAAAACTTCTTCAGATTCAGAGCTAGATGATGCTGGAGTAAAAAGATCCTTTCTTATAGCAATTGTTGAGGGGGTTTCTAAAGCTAACGATAATCTTTGGAAGCTTATTGAGCCCCTGAATTTAAACGATGTAAAGTTTTACGTTGCATTTGATCTAAAATGTGCAAATTCAGTGTTTGGAATTAATAGTCATGCTGGGAAATACAGTTGTTTATATTGTGAGGGATCCTGCACTCTTGAGCCTGGAATTAAACGAACACTTAGGTCATTGGATGATCATTATAACAACTTTACCCTTGACGGAAAGAAGAAGTCAAAAATGTCACACTTTAAAAATGTTACAAATCCAAGACTTTTGTACAAAGAGGAAGATCCTGAAACTCTTCTCGAAGAGTTGGTTCCTGTTCCTGAGCTCCATGTTCTAATGGGAATAGTAAATAAACTTGCAGTACTTCTAGTTAGTGTATGGCCTTTGTTTGAGAAGTGGTTACAATCAAACTACATCATGTTTCGAGGATACCAAGGCATAGGGCTTGACGGAAACAATGCAAGCAAGTTCCTGAAGTTGGTGGATATACTTGAAAGAGATATTATAAACAATGGAAAGTATGACTTACTACCAATAGTAAACTGTGTTAGAAAGTTTAAATGCCTTCAAGCAGAAGCATTTGGTATGGTAGCAGGGGATAACATCAGCACTGCTGTTCTGGAGTTTAAAAAGTCCTATGCAGATTTGATTGAATACGTGCATGCCACATTTGAGGGTATCAAGCTCAGTGTTACATGGAAAGTTCACATAGCAGTATGTCATATACTTCCTTTTCTTCATTCTACTGACTGCGGCCTAGGAGTTTACTGTGAGCAAACAGGAGAAGCTATTCATCATGAATTCAAAAAAACATGGAATAGATACAAACGAAGAGTTAACCATTTGCATCAAAAAACATTAAATAAACTGAATAATTATATAATTTAATTTAATGTTTATAATTTCAAGTATATATTGTAAAGTATATTGTTTATAGATTTAGACTTATATTATAACTAGTTAACATAAAGCTTTTTTACTTTGTGCTTTTATTTGTATAGGATAAGTTACACCTATTTTTTAATTTTTTTTTTTCAATTTTTTTTAACACCCTAGAAGTTTTAAATGTTATAAATAGTGTCTTCCCAAAATGTTATAAATAGTGTCTTCCCAAAATGTTAGAAATAGTGTATACCCAACTATTGAAAAAAAAAACCAGACCTAGGGAACATTTTAATCTGGTGGTCACTCTGGTCCACAGTGCTAAGTATAGCTATTTTTTGATTTTTTTGTCTCATTTTTTTTTTGAAAATTCCAACACCCCAGAAGTTCTAAATGTTATAAATGGTGTCTACTAATGTATATCTAGCTATTGCAAAAAAAAAATTAGACCTGGGGAACAACTCAACCTGGCGGTCACTCTGGTCCACAGTGTATATGACAGCTGTGTTAATAACATTAAATGGGAAAAGCATCCTAAAATTTTTTAATAGTTATAATAGTTGATTTTTTATTTTTATCTTTTAATTTTTTACAAGCTTAAGTAAACGGTGTAATTTTTAACATTTGTTAAAAACTTTAGTTATAATAATAAATGTTTTTAATTTTAATTTCGCTAAAACGTTTGTTCAATCCATTTCTTATAAGATAATTTTAAGTAACAAATAAATTATAAGTATGTAGAACAGTTTAAAAGTTTCACTAAAGTTTTAACGATGACAAACATTAAATTTGAATTCGTTTTAATCAAATTCGATTTATTAATTTAAAAAAACTGATAAGTTAAGAAATAACAAAATGGTTAACGTTACAGTTTTAAACTTAGGTTAAAATAAAATAGATAAGGAATTAAATAAAAATATTTCTTCAAAACAAGATCAACAAAAAAATTAAATTTGCAAGATCGGTAAGAAAAAACAAGGTAAAAAAACCGCTCTCAGATGCAGACGATAGATGAGAAGTTGGGAAGTCTAAAGATTCTTTTTTTTAAACCGTAATGTAAAGTAGATGTAAATTCGAAAGCACACATCAATAAAATAACATTATATAAACAGTGACAAAATCAGGGGAGGTGGGAGGGAGTAAGAATCATCACCCCCACTCCGACACCGCAATAATCTTAAAGTCCTAAAATAACTTATATAAAAAAAGGAAGAGAGGACTTTTTTTTTTAGAAGACGCAAATGTGATACTGAGAAACAAAGTATCTATGGTTCAAACCTTTCATTTAAGCAAGTTTTGCGACATCGGTTAGAAATGACGCTTGAACTTTCAAATAAATGCTCGTCCACGGTGTTCTGTGATAAGATCGTAATGGAAAATTTTATTTAACCTAAGTAAAATTTACAAACAAAAATTTTTTAAAAAAGGTTTTAAAAGTGTCAAAATGAAAACATTTACTCTATTAAATAAAAAAATCTTTTTTATCAAAAACATTTAAAAAAACTGACAACAGATACATAAATACCTGGACAATAATTAGCACATGGTATACTCTGAACTAATTGAACACCTTTACATTTGTGTGCCGGTGTGCAAGTTCGTGTACGTGTGCTTATTGAACAGTTGCTAAAAGAAGACCACTCGCCAAGATTTTGCCCTTGAACAAAGAAAATACTTAATAAAGAAAAATAAAATAAATATACGAAAACAAAAATAAATTAACTAAAATGATTGTATTAAATCTTTTTCAAAGAGAACCAAACTTTATAAAGCTGTATAAGCTCAGGGTTCAACTAGCGTCATAGGGCTAGACAAACCAACCCCTTTCAAAATAATGTTGAAATGGACCAGTTATCTAACACTTGAAATGGGAGTAAGTTTTAATAAATATCTATACTTAAATACTTGTGCGTCTGTTTGTCTATATGTGTGTATATATATATATATATATATATATAAATAAATAAATATATATATATATATATATATATATATATATATATATATATATATATATATATATATATATATATATATATATATATATATATGTATATATATATATATATATATATATATATATATATATATATATATATATATATATATATATATATATATATATCTTTAAAAGTGTTTAGATTAAAAAAAAATTATCAAAACAAAAATTACTTAGTAATTACCTATGGAAAAAGAAAATAAGGTCACAAACAAGAAACCAACTGAATACTTCATTCTAAATATAGTAAAAAAAAACTTTGTACTAATCGTACTTAATAATTTTCTTCTGAAATAGAAAAAAAATTGTAGCGCTAGTAGGTAAAGGCTAGAGTTAAAAAAGTAAAGTTAAAATTTGAAAGGCAAAAACAATGTTAAAGACATTTTATATATTCTTTTATAATTATATTAGGCTTTTAATTAAAGAAATTAAAGGTCCAATTCACAAGTTTCTTTGTGAGGCCTTTAATACTTTCTCTCAACGCATATTGAGGGCTTGGATCCAGAACAACGTATGTGCACTTTTCAACATTTTGAGAAATAGCAATTTGAAATCTTCAATCATACATTTAAAATCTAATTCGTTTGGAAATTTTGTGTTAGGGTAGAGTGGTACTGAATGACCTTGTACTGAACGAACTATTTGGAAAAAAAGAACTTTACAAGCGGTGAATTGCTTTTTTTTCCTTGCATATACATTTTATATACTCAAAGTTTCTTTAGTATTTTTGTTTAACTTTATTTGGAATAATGCCTTTATACTTTTATTTTGTATTTTTTTAATACAAAAGTTTAATAATATCTACATATCTCGAGATTTAACAGGTGCTGAGTGTCAACAGGATTTCATACTCACAACAGAACGAAATAAACTTAATAATGCCCTTAAGGAGACGGATCTCTTTTGGTATTGTATCCGTGGAAATCAGATCCAAAAATTTAAAAATAAACTAATCGAATTTAGGCAGTAAGGCTAATTGTCTGTTATCTATGAGTAATATTGAAAAAATAAGTTAAATGTAACTAAATGACACATCTCTTGACAACAAGTTTAGTGAGTTTAAACTAGTAGTTGCAACTTACAATCCTACAATCATTAGCATTACTAAAACATGGTTCAAACCTACTTCTCTCTGCAATTTGTATGGTTATTGTTTATATAAAAAAGATAGATGCGATAATCGTCGAGGTGAACGTGTATGTATTTTTATTGGTTCCAAAATAATTTCATATGAACTTAACGATAATGCATTTACAGGGAGTCAAACAGAGCATGTCTGGGCTGTTGTCTAGTTTGGTCATGATAAATGACTCTTTGGATGTATTTATTGACCTTAATTTCATGGATATGACAGTTATTGAAAATGTATTTAAAACTGCAAAATAATAAGTTGACCTAAAAGGTTTTAAAGATCTAATTATATTTGGAGTTTTAATTTTCCTGAAATAAGTTGATCCAATGGATCTATAAACTCTGTTAAAAGAAAATCACGCATTGAGCATGATTTCTATTGAATAATAAATGAAAATTACATATATCAGCATTTTAATTTCTCAACATTTTAAAAAACAAATAAATTTGCCATAATTATTTTAGATTTAATATTCACCACTTCGTCAGCAAATATAAGTGCTATAGATAAAATATTTGTTTTAGGAAACATAAACAGAGGTGATTTGATATTATGTTTTGATTTTATTTTTAAAAATAAAACAAAGATTGTAAACACAAAGGAAAACAAATTTGCATATAGTAAAGCTGATTGTAATAGTATTGGAGATTTTCTTACAAATGTTGATTGGCTTTCATACCAAAAGTGTTCAAGAAATGCATGACGAGTTAATTTATTATATTGAAGAAGCGTGTAAATAATATGTACCTATAAATAACTCATTTGTAAATTCATCATCAAGAAATATGTTGCTAAACAAATGCCTTATCTCACTCATTAGAAAAAAGCAGAATTTAAGACACATAATTTGTTCAAGTAAATGGAAAAACTCAAATCTTTGTAGCAAATATAAACAATTGTCAAAAAGACTTTCAATTGAAATTTCCATAGCAAGACGAAACCATGAGTTAATGATTGTTGATAAAGCAAAAAGAACCCTAATTGAATATATAGATATATGATTTCTCAACAATATGTAAAAGACTATAAAAGCTCTGTGGCAAGCAAGTGGTGAAATAACTCAAGATCTTAAAAAAATTGCTGATCTACTAAACATAAGCTTTCTAAATATTTTTGTAAAGGAAAGTAAAAATCGCATTCCATTTTTTTTTCACCTATAATTTAATTCCTGAAGATATTCATTATGATGATGCTCTAGATAGGCTAAAAAATCTTGATCAAAACAAAGCATATGGAGTTGACAAGTTACATCCATATATCTTAAAAAACTGTGCTACTGCTTTTGCTCTTTCTCTCATACTAATTTTTATGGAGTCAATAGAAAAAAGTCAACCACCAAATCAACTTAATTCAGCAAATATGCACTATATAAAAAAAGTGACAAAACTGATTCTGAAAATTAAAGACCAATATCACTTCCTTGTATTACTTTTAAAATACTTCAAAAAATAATTAAAAAAAGTTAGAAAAATATCTTCACGACAATAATATTATAGCTAATGAACAGCACGGTTTCGTTCCAAATCCATAATACTATATTTTTTTATATCAATTATTGGTGTTTAGCTGCATATATTCTTGTGAAAATGGAGGAACGTGCTCGAACATTACAGACTGCTACTGCAACCCAGTATGTTTCAAAATTACAGCTTGTTAGTGGAGTAGACCTGCATAAATTAAATTTTAGCAAATGGGACACTAATCATAAATCACTTTCTTCCGTGGAGTAATTCCGTAAAGTATGCATATATTATTTACAGATATTGTATGCCCACAAATGATTTATTTATGGATGAGTCTAAACATATGTATCATTCATTATTCATATGAACCACCTTTAGAATTAAAGTAAGCAGAGCATTATTTTGAGGATTTGGTTGGTTCTTTTTGCCTATTTACTGCTGCAATCCACTTGCAGCGCCTCTGACAACTCAAGCGTTTTACTATCTTGATGCTTAATAATAACGGGGAAGCTATGGAAAGATATCTTGTCACCGTCACGTTATCAACTGTTAAAAAACATTCTTGTTATGACAGCAAAAAGATACGCATATAATTTAAACAATTTGAAGTTTATATTATAATTATAATCATTTGGATTCTCTGCAACTTGTTTACACCTTTAGCACAAGTGTTGATTGCCTCTAAATCACACATTCTTCTAAGTTTGTAGTATCGCTTGTTGCCAATTATTATTGTTATAAATTATTATTAAATACTTTTAAAATACTAAAGCAATTTAATAAGTAATTCAGCATATAATTTATATACATAGCATTTTAAAATATTATTACAATTTAATAAGTTATTTAATATGCTTTAAAAACCAAAATGTGTTTACTTTGTATGAGTTATGTATGTTAGCTAATTGACAAAAATATTTTAAAAAAAAAAAGAACCTTACGTGTTATAATACTTAAAAGAAGATGTTCAAAATATAAAACAGAAATAAGTCTATTTTTGAATGCTTTAGAGTACTTGATATACAGTTTACTTATTTGCACATAACTTTTAAATTATAGGTAATGCTCGAAATAAGTAAATTGTATATAAACTACGATTTTAACGTCACATGATAGAACACCATCTACATGTGATTATAAGGCCGGGTGATTAAAAAAAAGTAATTGCTTGTACTTAGGAATTAGTCAGCTTTACGTGAATAAAAAAATTCAAAAATTTTGCTTAAGTTTCTACTCACGTAAAGCTAAGTAATAACTGAGTAAATTGCTTAACTTTACGTAAATAAAATTTGCGCAAAACTGCTGAAGTTTTTATTCACGTAAAACTAACCAATTAATGAGTAAAAGCAATTGTTTTTTTTATTCACCCGGTCTATTCAGTGTTTTTTGATTGTTATTGGTGGATTTTTGTCAGCGTTTTCATTCTCCAATTTAAAAAAGTTCGGTTTTAATTAATTGACTCTTTATTACTTTAGGTGTAGCACTGAATGAAATTTTTTAAAGAAGTAGTATTAAAATGTAAACAAAATTTCTATATCTTCCAGACTTGACCATGTATGCCTGGCGGTCTTCAGTTAAAAATTTTAAACCTAAAAGTACACTATTATTTTCTAGTTTAGAAACGAGTTGAATATGAATATCCCGTTTGATTATTCTCTTTGGATGTCGTAACATTTTATATCTAAAATCATTAATATAAAGAAACATTAGTAAAAAGTTTAAAAACAAAAAACACATTTGCTAATAGAGATCTTTTTAAAAGAACAACTTTACTATTAAAAAAACACTGTTTTTAATTTTTAACTTCAAAATGTTTATCGCTAGTTTATCAACATATACGTCTTTCAAAGAAAGCGAGCGTTAATGTAAACTTTATTTATTTTAAATTCAAAAAAAAATTATTTTTAATTTTAAGATCTATGCTGTTATATTATTATTGGTTAGCATAAAGATATATTCACTAATGAAAGTATAATTTGGCGCCCATTTATTATTTAACGCTGTCTATATATACATATATATATATATATATATATATATATATATATATATATATATATATATATATATATATATATATATATATATATATATATATATATACACGAAACAATACTGTCTAATGTTGGATATAGCTCCTTAACTTTCATTTTGTTGAGCACTCTATTTATGAGATGTGTCATTACTGTTTGCGTAATGCTAGCCCACTACTCTGTAGTTTGTGCACTTTGGCATGGCACAACAAATCTTTTAAATTGCATTAAATTAGTTTTCTAGTTTCACTGCTAATATTTGGTCTCATAACAATTAATACATTATTGAAGAGTCCTAAAGGACGAAACAATTTTGTCTAATGTTGGATATATATATATATATATATATATATATATATATATATATATATATATATATATATATATTATATATATATATATATATATATATATATATATATATATATATATATATATATATAAACACATGAATATATATATGAATATATATAAATATATATATATATATATATATATATATATATATATATATATATATATATTTATATATATATATATATATATATAAACACATTAATATATATATGAATATATATAAATATATATATATATATATATATATATATATATATATATATATATATATATTTATATATATTTATAAACACATGAATATATATAAATATATATATATATATATATATATATATATATATATATATATATATATTATATATATATATATATATATATTTCACAATTATAATATTATATAGTTCACAATGTTAAACTTCTATTCCTCCAACAAAACTTCGCAAAAAAAAATATTAAGTTCATTTCATTTTATTATTATAACTTTTTACATTACCGTGTTCTTGCAATGTATTTTTTTAATATATTTTTTAAGTTTATTCTAATAGATACATCAAAGTACATATGACAACTGATATGCCACATGCATCGACTTATGTAAGAAAAAGTGCATCTTGACAGATTTAGCAAAAATGGAATATGTACGCCTATCGACTGATTTAGGAAATAGCGCAGTGAACCATGCATACATCGACTAAAAAATTCGGTTCACGCACGCAATCTTTTAAATAACAATAATTTTTCTAAATAAAACAAGTGTTTGAATGAGTCTAAAGTGAAAGCGGAGCCCATCGGGTGGTTTCACTCTAAATTTTAACTTTAGTCACTTAATTTTAAATTGACTTTTTTTTTATTCTTATTTTTTATCAATTCAATTAGAATCTTATTTTATCTTTAAAACATATAAAATCTTACTATTTTTAGAATTATTCTTATGAAAAAAAAAATTTCGATTGTAAATATTACTTTTATTTTAATTTTATAAAATGAACAAATTAAAAAAATGCGTATCTCTCACTTACTTAATATTTTTAATTTGTTTCTTGAAAAAAGTTTTTTTTATGCTAGTGTTTTAAATTATTAAAATTAAATTATTAAGAATAGGATTTCGTATGTTCACAAATTTTAAGCTTTTAATCTTGTCTACTATCACAACTTCAAAAACTCCAGCACTCTCCTAAGCTCGTTTTATTTGTTCTGAACAATCTTTTCTTTGCTTTTATAAATAAATTATTTCAAAACTACCCACAATTTTGAATGTCCATGATTTGACACGAAAATTCAAATTAGTTAAGAAACTTCTATTTTAACAAGATTAAAATTATGTGTTTTAAACTAATATTTTTAACTATTTTACCTCTACTGATGTTTTAATCAGCAAATCTCTCTTGCAACTCCAACAAATCTTTTGACCACAAATTTGAGAAGTTACCTTCTATATCTAACACCAGCTAGCGAATGATTTATGTAAAGATAGGAACTTCTAAATATATAGGTCCGATGTTATTAATCCAATAACAAAAATAGATTTTATTGGTCAAATGACCAACCGTTCCTATGAGACGTTCTAATTAGTTTAAATGGAATTTTTTTGTCGTAATAATCTTTCTTTTTACATTATAAGTTTTACTAATTAGCATAAATGACATATTTGTTAATATATAAAGCGAAAGCTGAAATAAGTTTTTTCTTTTGATTATTGAGTTATTGCGTAATTTTCGTTTGATACCGGTCATCTACTTAACGGATAAGTAAACAGTGAATTTTTTAATTGCATGATCACAAGCAGTGTTCAAAAGCATGAAACATGACGTATATGTAGAAATGGGATGAAAAACTATGAAACAAGAAGCAGGATGAATAAAAACGAGCAATTGCTTTTACTCAGTAATTGGTCTGCTTTGAGTAAAAACGTGAATAAAAACTTAATCAATGTGGCCTAAATTTTTAATCACCTAAAGCTGACTAACTACTAAGGGAATTGCAAAACTCTACGTGAATAAAAATTTGAGCAAAACTGCTAAAGTTTTCATTAATGTAAAGCTGATCAAATACTAAGTAAAAGCAATAGCTCATTTTTATTCACCTAGTACCACATAAAACAACCAGTTACATCCAAAAAATAAGCAGGCTAATATGTTATGCATTATTAATAAGAGTATTAAAGCCCAAATCTCTGGACTTTGAACTCCATATATCTCAGGGGTACCATTGAAGTTACAACACACTTTGTGATTATTTTCAAATATTTTGATTTCACATTTTAATCATCCAGCCAATAAAATGTAAAAACTACGAAAGAAAGACTGGGACCTTGCATTACGTCGCGCGCAAGCAAGTTTTTTATAAGAGAGTTTTGAAGTTTGTATAACGGTGATAGCATATTTTGTATTCTATATTATTGATGTACTTGTTGTTATAAAATATTGTATTTTCAAAATCACAATGATCAGGGATTGAAAAAGTTTATATTGTTCTTTTACTTTTTCTGATTGAATTTTCATTTTATATTAAAAATAATTTATTATCTAATTTTAATGCAAAAATATTATATTCAATAACAGTTTTATAAATAAAGCTTATCCTTTCCTAATAAGCAAAAATCTACTATTAACAATCAAAGAGAGATATTACGTTTTATAAGAAAGGGAAAGGAATAAAATAAATAAGCTTTTATTATTATAGTTATTATTGTATTATTTTTTTTTTTTCAAGTTATTCGTAACAATTATGTGTTGCCAAGATAAAATTGATTTTAATTAAAAATATTTGAAACTTTCAACCTTATAGTTATAAGGTTATTCGTTGAGTTAGATGATCTTAAAGCCGGAGGTAGATGCGTGCATTTTATTTGATAACTTTTTAGATTTTAATCTACGCAAAGAAATTGGCTCAATAACAAACTATTTTCAGTTGTTATTGAGTTGGTGATATTCATATAACCTGCTATATACTAACCAATTATAGGTATAAAAATGATGAATAAAAGTTGTGCCCCATAATGAAGGAGGTTATTATTAAAAAAATAATAATAATTAATATAAAACGCAGTTATGGCTTTCCCGTAAAAACTAATTATTAGTTATATTGAATTCCCAAACTATTAACTCACACTACTTTAATACTAAAATCGTAATTAAACATGGTTATGATAATAAATAAAGATTTAAAGATAATCAGAAATTGATAAATTTATTTCTAACTCTACAATTCTTAAGATATATACGTAAGTTGACTAAGCTCTTTTTAATTGCTTAGAACATTTATAAACAATTGTAGCATCAATTTCTAACAATATAAGCTAGAATGTGTAAATTAGGGTGATTTCCTGTAGCACGAATGAATAACCTTTTGCCTAATAATGACTAAAATGACGTTTATACCATTAAAATATTAAAATAGGTCACGCATGAACCAAATACAAATTGTATTAACAATATATATACACATACATTTTATTATTTTTTTTTTTTACACAACTTCTATAAATTTACATATCATTACGTTACAACAACATGACGTAATATAATGCAACGTAAAAAATAAAATAATCTAAAACATAATATTGCCACGTATAATATTATGTTATAGATTTTTTACAACATATCATAATAAAAAGTGTAACACCAAACAATGCTAGACTCGGAAATTGTGGAAGACCTTGCATCAATAGACCGAGAGAAAAATCAAAAACTAGTAAAATTTGTATTAAAGACAGAAGAAAAATGACGAAAACACATATAAAAACAAAACAAGGGTACAAAAACATACAAAAACATACAAAAAAAACATACAAACATAAAAAAACATACAAAACAAAAACATACAAAACAAAAAATACAAAAACAAAAAAAAACATACAAAACATAAAAAAAGAAAAAATCAAAAAAACATACAAAACAAAAACATACAAAAAAAACAACAACATACAAACATACAAAAACATACAAACATACAAAAAAAACATACAAACATACAAAAACATACAAAAACATACAAAAACATACAAAAACATACAAAAACATACAAAAACATACAAAAACATACAAAAACATACAAAAACATACAAAAACATACAAAAACATACAAAAACATACAAAAACATACAAAAACATACAAAAACATACAAAAACATACAAAAACATACAAAAACATATAAAAACATACAAAAACATACAAAAACATACAAAAACATACAAAAACATACAAAAACATACAAAAACATACAAAATCATACAAAAGCAAGGGTAATGATTTCTAACAAAACAAAAAGACGTCGTGTTGTTCTTCTTCGAGCGGCTCATTAAAAGCCTATCACTTTTTCATACATAAAAATCCGCGCAATTATCTTAGAAAAATAAATTTTTTTAAATAAAAGTGTTTTAACCAAACTAAAAAAAATGCAATAAACAAAAGTTCTTTACTCTCGCATTAAGGAATCGTTTCTATACAATCTAAACAATAGCATTAAGGAATCGTAGATGTCTCAAGGGGTGTTTAGTTTTTTGGAAAAGGTGACCTTTTTTTTTTTTTTTTTTTTATTTTTTATTTTTTGCTCGTTTACATTTGTCGTATTTTACAAACAAACAAACAAGGCATCTGAAAGAAGATCATGATGATCTTATCATCAGAACCTTTTACAGCTGTGGACATTTTACAGCAAAACAAAAATGAATAAAAAAAATTTCAATAAACAGTTTAATTAAATCTGACGATGCTATATAAATAAAATAAAATTTCGCATAAATAAATCTGACGTTACTATATATAAAATCTATATCATTTATGTATAAGATAAAAACAAAAATTAAAACATTTCATAAAGCGTATTTTACAAAAAAATAAAAGTTCTAAACAAAGATTACGTAGTATCACTTAGAGGTACTTGACTACGTCATCAATAGATAAAATAAAATTTTTCAGTTCATATTTGAAAGTTGGATAAGTGTAAAAAATATAAAAACTTAACAAAACAATCTTATTCCAAAGATACGGTGCGCGATAAGCGATGCAAAACTTATTAAACTTGGTTCGACAAAAAGGTTCATATATGAGGAAATTATTTCTAAGTGTATATTTATTTATTGGTTTTTCACAAAAGAGATCTTTAAAGACAGATAAGAATAAGTCATTTTTCCACAAATACATAAAGCATAAGACATTAAACACATTAAGCTCATATATATTGAGAATTTTCATTTCAATAAAAAAAGGTTTGGATTGAGTGTATCCATCCGCAAAATTAATTAAACGGGTCGCCTAAACGGCGGTAAAGACATTGTAACTTACTTTTTTCTGTGCTTGCCCATACAATATTTGCATATTTTAAATAACTATGTATAAATGAGAAGTAGAGTTCTGTTAAACTTTTTTTACTTAAACATGTTCTGGATTTGCAAAAAAATCCAATGCTTTTGGAATTTTTTGTACTAATATAGTCAATATGTGCTTTCCATGTGATGTTTTCATCAAGAAAAACACCCAAAAACTTAGTGACGTAGTGTCTTTTTATCTTAGTATCATCAATAATGATTTTGGGCAAATTTGAAGCGAAAATAAGCTTTTTTTGAGACAGAATGGAACAAAATCCATTTTGTTTTGTTACTGTTTAGAGTTAGTTTATTGCATTTGAACCACTTGGATATATTTTTAAGTTGCTCGTTCATGCTAGAGAAGAGTTTGTAAGTATCATTATTGGAAAAAAATAAGTTGATATCATCAGCAAACATGATACTCATTAAATTTGAGGCTTCATTTAGGTTGTTTATATAAATCAAGAACAACAGTGGTCCCAAAATGGAGCCTTGGGGAACGCCGTATGAAATATTTAGAAACTCATTAGAATAATTATTTGTAGTTTTTTCTCATAATCAACAAATCAATAAACAGATAAATTAAATCAATAAACGATAATCTTTTCTCCTAACTAAAACTCTGCTATTTACAAACTTTTCCTCAATATATATACTCTATGCTTTTCCTAAAATATCCTTCAAAACACCGTCATAAATCACCGCAAAAACATATTTACAATTATTATTGGTAAAAAATATTAAAGCTATTAAATCTCTAACGTCATTAAATGTTCTAGAACTTTCCGGAATTACACTCCTCCTTGATCCTTACGGATCATCCAAATAGCAATCAAAGTATTTCGAAGGCATGCGCCGTTCCCGACCACTCCGTTGCAAAAGCATGTCGATTTCTTAAGGTCTATCTTCAGCTTCGACATTTTCTTCGTTCGTCTCTAATACATCTTTAACTTGCTCTCCTTGATTTTTAGCGTTCTCTAGACCAGTTTCAGTATTCATCTCTATTTTCACATCAGGGATAATGCAGGACTGAGTATCATTTCGAGGTCTAACGTGTTTCACATGACGCGGAATGCCGTTCACCTCTACGATTTGTTTCAACGCATTCCGAGTTATCGTAGCTGGTTGCCACTTTGTATAGCACCTCGCATTTGGTGGTTTCAGCCAGACTTTATCGCCGATTCTAAACCTCTTGTTCAAGACATTTTGCGCAGGAAGATTCTCTTTTCCCAATCCTTTCACACCAATGGTATAACTGTATATTTTGTCCATTGGACTTGCACCATTTTTGTCGGCTGAGACATTGTACCAATATAGTGCTTCCGGTATCGACATTTTCGATCGTTCTGCTATTCTCTTGATCGTACGGTGGTTTCTTTCTACAATTCCATTTCCTTCAGGATAATAAGCGGCTCTAAATCTAATTTGTACTCCCCAACTATCAAGGAAACTCCTTATCTCTTTAGTTTTAAATGTCGGCTCATTGTCAGTCAATATTTCAGACGGTGCTCCACGTTCACAAAAAATAAGACGGACTATTCGGACTATGGCAAGACATCTGTATAAGCTTGATAATTGTCGCCACAACGCGTATTTTGAAGGTCCGCAATCAATTAGACTCAAAAACTTGTCAGTGCCATAATGCGTGATGTCCATGGCCAATCTCTCCCAGTTTCCTTCAACATCCAATTTCCCTTTTTCCCACCGTATTGGCGCTGGATCTATTGACTGACATGGTTTGCAACTTTTTATCACATTTCGAACATCGTTTTCAGTAGCAGTCGGAATTGCATTACGAACAAAGTTTAACGTTCGATTCACTCCGAAATGTCCAGTTCTTTGGTGTATATCGGAAATAGATTCAGCCTTCGTAGCTACGATTCCCATACAACTATTCCGACACTCTGGCACAGTCAGTTTGTTGAGCCATCTGCTGCGAACTCTTGTTAATGCGTCAGCCAAATTATACTTAAAAAGAATGAGTTTTACCTCAACGCTAACATTGTATTCTTCAATTAGCTGTTGCAACACGCTCAGTCTTCTTCGAATCAGCATTTCACCCGTCGCTTTTGGTCTCAACCTTGATTTTCCTGTAAGGGCGTCAGAAACCCAGTGGAATACTGTCACGGAATCGGTAAAAACAGTCACTTTTTTCCACATCAAAGCCATATTCATTCCACGTATCACAGCGTCTAATTCTGCCATGTTTATATGAATATCAGACGTTTCTTTTCGCAGCCATGTTGCATCCTCCACAGTAGTTTCCCCAACTTGAATAAGAGCACCCATCGCTAAAGAACTGGCATCAACCCACAATTTTCCCTCATCACCACACACAGCCCAATCACCACAAGCAGGCTCGCAACGTTCTACCACAGAAAATACTTCTTTAAGCACCCACTTAACGTTCTCATCACAAATTTCATCGTCCCAACCCTTCGTCAGACTGACAGCTTTCCTCTTCAAGAGACTACAAATCACTCGCAGCCAACCACACACGGGTAAATGTCCTACCAGCTGTCCACAGATTGAAAACACAACTCTCCTGGTTAACTTTTGCGAGATAGCATCAACTCGATTCCCTCTGGACCACATAAGTTTGTTACCAACCCAGCGCACACACAATCCTAACACACGAACTCCATCATTACCAATCTGCTCACCTTCTTTACTTTCTAAACCATATTTTAAAATATGGTTTCTCTCGACATAATCAAGACTCACCACACTTTCGTCTACGAAAATGTTGTCAACATAAGCGGACGTTCCACTCTTCACTAATTTGTCTTGATCAATGACGGCACTTACAACGGATTTCATGATCATTGGCGCAACGTTCAATCCGAAACCAAGTCGTGTCAAACAATACCTTTTATTTCGAAACACCACTGTTTGGAAGGGCTAAAGAGATTTATCAGTTTTTGGTTGAAGATAAGCCTTGCGTAAATCAATAATTGCTGGTTTGTTACCCATTCTTCTCCATTCTCTAAGCTTTTCGACACACACATCTGCATCTCTCGTGTATGTCTCAATGAAATCGTTAGCTTCTCTCCAGTCCAGAACAGGTCGGATTTTGTGGTCTTTGTTTCTCTGAATGACAGCCATTAAAGGAATCTGCCCTTTGGGCGGCCCCAATTCATTTTCGTCATACTCTAACAGCCACTTGCGATCAATCCAATCCTGTAGTTCGTTTTCATAGTCTGCTCTTGCGTGTTTTGGAATTCCGTACTGTGCCACTTTATTGCGCAATCGGTCGGGGCTTTCTCCATCTCTCCATTTCCATTTGACTCTCCATTCAACACCATTAAAAACTGCATCGTGATTTTTCTTTTTTATTTCAATTTTCTTAACTTTGTCCTTGTTCAAAGCCGATGCTCCACAGTAACTCAATCCGAACTTCGCTTTTCCCAAAGGAGAAATGGATACTCCTCCTAGTAATTTAATGGAACTCATTCCGAGCATCATATCAACTCCAAACGGTTGGAAGTCCACTAAAATAACTTCATCACGTGCTTTAATGCCATCATCATCAAGAATCACGACCGCTGACCCAGTGCACTGATGAACTTTTCCTTCAAACGTTACTACCTTTTGAGAGTTTGAGTACCTACATTGACTTTTGGGCAGGAATTTTTTATTTAAAATCGTCTTCGAACATCCTGTGTCCACTAAAGCTGTCGCAACCATACCGTTAACTTTTAAACAAATAACAGATAATGCGCTCATTTCACCGTTGTTCAGGAGCGAGGTAGCGCAGATTCCTCGCTCCTGCAATCGTTTCCCTGCAACTTCCAGCATTTCGATGCAATGTGTCCTTCCTCACCACATTTAAAACATCTAACAGTCTTCGGTGACAAATTCTTCGCAAGCAAACAATTCTTTGCAATGTGATTCAAACCTTTGCAATAGTAACACACTAACGCGGTTTTTGTAGCATGGCGTCTAGATACATCGCCAACAGCGTCACTGTCAATCACATTTGCACAGTTCAATGCAGCTCTCACTCTGAGTAACAATATATCAATCGGGTCCATTACTGCTCGAAATCTTGATGATAAAACTTCTGGCAAACCTACAACAAACGCCAAACGCACAGACTCCTCTGATAATTTAGCAAGATAGGCTAATCGTCTTAAATCAGCCAAAAACTCGTCGGCTTTTTCTCCGTCACATAATTTTCGTTTTGTAAACAGTTCATATGCAGTATAGGCATCTACAGAAAACGCCGCTAATAACACACGCTCGACTTGCGCAACATCTTTTTTATCTTCCGCGGTTAAAGCATCGTACACTGCATAAGCAGCTTCTCTGAGAAGAATCGGAAAAAGTAGTTCAAGCTTTAATTTCTGAATTTCAGCAATCACTTTCGTTCGTTGAATCCAAACAGCAGCATCCGAAGTGCCATCATACGTTTCAAACATATCAAATAATCTCATACTTGGTTCCATGCCCGGTTAGCTTGTAGTTTTTTCTCGTAATCAACAAATCAATTAACAGATAAATTAAATCAATAAACGATAATCTTTTCTCCTAACTAAAACTCTGCTATTTACAAACTTTTCCTCAATATATATACTCTATGCTTTTCCTAAAATATCCTTCAAAACACCGTCATAAATCACCGCAAAAACATATTTACAATTATTATTGGTAAAAACTATTAAAGCTATTAAATCTCTAACGTCATTAAATGTTCTAGAACTTTCCGCAATTACATTATTATTACTAAAAACAAACTGTTTACGGTTTGATAAATAACTTCTAAACCATTTCATGACTTTATAATTTACTCCATAGTATTTCAGTTTTTGTATCAAAATTTGATGATTGACAGTATCGAATGCTTTCGATAGGTCGATGAAAACACCTAGAGTATATTTAGATTATTCAAAAGAATTTGAAATTTCACGTACAAATTGAATAATTGCATGTTCCGTAGAATTGTTTATTTTAAAACCAAATTGGTTGACGTATGACAAATTATTTGAAAGAAAATAGTTGTATAGTCTATTGTACATAATGCGTTCTAGTATTTTTGAAAATGTGCAGAGGACGGATATAGGACGATAATTACTGATATCTTTTTGATCTCCCTCTTTTAAAATAGGGGTAACTTTTGCAAGTTTTAATCGGTTGGGAAATACTCCTTGATGGATAGACGCTCCATATACTTTAAAAAGAATATCTTTTAATTGTTTAAAACATTCTATAACTATATTACCGTTTATGTCATCTGCTCCGCTTGCTTTGTTTTTTTAAGTAATTTGAATGCTCTTCCAAATTCTTGAAAAGATAGTTTTGAATATGATTCGTTGGAACCATTGCAATCATCCATCTGTACTAGAAAATCGTTAAATTTTGCTTTGGTAAAAGGAATTTTATTTGCTAGTTTAGGACCGTTGTCAATAAAAAATTTGTTAAACTCATAAGCTATATATCCAATGGATCACATATACGTTTGTCATCAACAATAATCATCTGGGGGAGAGAACCTGATTATTTTTTTTGTCTAATTTTGTTTATTACTTGCCAATTGCGTCTTGAGTTATTTTTTAATTTGTCTAGAAGTTTTGAGTAGTTTTTTTTTTTTCAAGTTTTTACATTTTTTTTAAATAGATATTTGTAATCTATATATATTTTTTTATTTGAAGATGATTTTGTTTTGAGATATTTTATATACAGCTTCTGTTTTATCTTGGATGATTTTTTAAATCCTTTTGTTAACCAAGGATTCATTATATTTTTTGGAGTTATTGTTCTTTCAATTATAAGAAAGTTTGCGTCATATACGGAGTAAAAGGTTTTAAAAAAATTATCGTAAATTTTGTCTTCATTGTCATTGAAGTTATTATGCTTCCATTGCAGTAACAATAATTGGTTTTTAAACTGGTTTATATTAGTATGGTTAAAAGTGCGTGTTTTAATTTTGATTTATTTATTTTTATTTTCATATTTTGAATTAAGTGTAAAAGAAATTGGAAAATGGTCAGTAATATCAGATTTTAGGATACCCGTTTGAATATCATAGTTGAATATATCTGTTGTAATGATATTATCAACAGGGTTACCATCTGGTGTTTTTTAAAGCCAGATTTTTCAAATTTGGTTTGTTTCTATATCGTTTGGCTTAGATTTTTTGTTTTGGTTTATTTTATAGAAAAATAAAGCAAAACAAAAAAACTTTGGTCTTTTTTTGTTTTATCTGGTATGTTTTTTAAAATCTGGTATAACTCTGATTTATTTAATAATAAATCAATTTAATCAAGTTTTTATTTCATGATAAAAGTTAATTTGAGGGAAAGAAAGATTTCCATTTTTTCATTTTATAGAAAAACATTTAAATTAAAATAAATAAAAGAAATGCGCACAATAAAATCTTAAAACATAAAAACTTTTAGTTGTAATGTTATTAAAATGTTGTTTTTATCCCTTAATTGACAAAAATATTAGAAAATTCTTACATTCAAAATGACATTTTTTGAGAAAAGTTTGCCTGTAATAAATGTTGTTTTCCAAGTTGAAAACGCCATTTCAAATCTACTGTGATATCTTATGGATGCAAAAAGTGAAGTAACTAAAAATCTATACAGAAATCGTCATTAATCAGAAATTAACTGACATAGCATCATTAGAGCGAGTCTAAAAACTTTTAAGAAAAACGAGTTTCTAAAAACACCGCTGAATTCTAAGCTGCTTCGTGAGACTATTTAGAAGTTTCCTGAGACCTAGACCTCTACAACATAGATGTCTACTGCCTTGGCTGTCTATGTGTTCCGTGTCTAACTATTTTGTTGAGTCTTCTCACAGGTCATCTGCATAAAAATCAGACTAAGAAAATATCAAGCCAAGTCTTGCATCCAGTCATTTGGATCAAATCATATTTAATGAGGCAAAATATTTTTTACCAGGACTTAAAAATAACTAAGTCAATTATCGCAAAGGTTGGAAAAGAAATCTATATCCATATGCAAGCAGAAAGTATATATATTTTTTACAGGTTGATAGTGTTAGATTTAGTATAGGTGTTAGGGAGTGAACTACTTTCCCTAAAAGCATTCTTTCAAAATATAAAGAATAAACTAGGCTTTGAAACAAAAAATTATGATATATTATTTTTGGCCTGGTTTATTTTTGTTTCATTTTTGGCTTGTGCCCGAAAAAAAATCTGGCAACCCTGATTATCAATCAAAGATGCCGAGTTTTTTGTAACTCTGGTCGGCCTATTTATTAAAGGAATTACACCCGTTTTAAAAAAGGAATATTAGAACAGATTGAGAAAAGAAAGAGAAATAAGTTAATTTTATGCATGAGCCCGGCAATCAAAACTTCATCGCCAAGTACATTTAGTGATAATTTTATATAAGAAGTTGGATTTCTAAAAGTTTTTAAAAAATGTTGTTGACCAATACAGTTTTGCCAGGATTTTTTTCGGGCACAAGCCAAAAATGAAACAAAAATAAACCAGGCTAAAAAAAAAATATCATAATTTTTTGTTTCAAAGACTTGTTTATTCTTAATAAGTAAAAAAATATTAAAAAGTCTAAAAAATAAAGAGGCTTGAGAAAAACTAAAAGTTTTTTTGGGTGTTTAATTTTCTACAGACTACATTTAATTTTAACATTTAACTTTTTATCTATTTTTAAGAAACTTAATTATTGCGCTTATAATTATTTAACAATTAAAATTATCTTAATCTTTTACCTTTTTTTACCTTACTTTTACTTACCAATTTTACCTTTTTTTAGGCAATATTTTATCTTTTTCATGGGAAAAGTTTTTTCTCTGGTAAGTAATCATTTAATGAAGCATTATTTTTTTACAACTTTTATTATTTAGTTTTATTTAACAGCCAATGTTATTTACAAGGTAAAAAATAAAAATAAGTAAGTTATTTCCGGTGATTTTTACTTCAGAGTTTTTTCTTCAAGAATATCTTTGAAAATTCCTCTTTGCTCTTTTGCATTCCAGCACTCTATCGCATATTTCATTGTTTATTCAAAATCGATGGGAAGTTCACTTTTGGAAGGTGCAAATTTTACCTACTTTTTATTTTGAATCAGTTTCTTAATTCTAACGACTGAAAAGGGAATAGTTTCTGGACATCATCAACAAACGAGTGTTGAAACAAAGGGCGTTCCAGTTGTAAACAGATAATGCCTGCAGCTGACCTATTATTTAGAAGACAGAGAAACAAGACTAAAGTAATTTATCTAATGCTTTCCGAAGTTTCCTGGATTTCAAATAGAGAACCCACATGTTTCCTACTGTGTTTTGAAACATTTAAAAACGACTTTAGCGCACTCCTTCTAATTATTAAATGATATTTTCCTATTCAAAAGTGTAATTTCTTTTTTTCTCAAAAATCGATATTGTTTTTTTGATTTATAAGTTTAGTCCTTGTTGAAACTTTTTTTTATAAGGTTAAAGTTATCTATTCTGTTTCCCATGAAAATGAATGACCGATATCGTATTGTCTAATAAAAAGGGCCTTCATTGCTAAAAAAATTGTTTTATACTTCTTCATGGAAATTCTATTAAAACCAATAACATTTTAAATTGAACTAGATTTTACTAATAAAAAAATGGTTTTTTGTGCCCAAATGGAACGATATTCAATAATCTATTCAAACTAACATAAAGATTGTTTAGCAAAATTTGATACTTTTTAGAGACAACAAAAGAGTTTCACTGCATATCTGTTATGTTGTAATAAAACAGTAAAAACCTAAAAATAGAGAGTAGGTCTAGGGACAGGATAACAAAGAACATCTTAAAAATGGAAGGCAATTTATAAAAACTTTATGAAAAAATTAAACTAAATATTTCAAAAGGTAAAAGTAAAAAAAAAAAATAGACAAATATCTTGATACGTATATAGACCACTGCGCAGAAAGTTCACTTAAAAGAAAATTCATGTACGTTTAAAAACTGTTTGAAGAAACAATGTAAAGATAGACTGCGACCTTTATGCAGAGTTAGTACAAGTAAAAATCATCGTGAACAGTCAACCTTTTTGTTATGTGTCTGACAGACATAACGTGGAACCATTAACTCCCTCTCATTTGAATGTTGGAAGAAGGATGCTTAGTCATGCAGGATTATTTAAAATAGAAGATCCAGACCCAGTTAAAATTAGTGTGTTTGAAAGTTTCGAAAATCTGAATACCTCAAGTAGTTACTTTAAACAATATTTTACAAGGAAAACTTAAATAAACTACATAAACACCATGTTTATAATCGTCGAAAATAAAAGGCTATAAATAAAATTCAAATAAAATCAAATGGTTTTGGTTAAAAACGACAATAATGTGTCTCTAATCCGTAGGAAAGGGTTCAGTAATCGATAGTACAGCAGGAAGCGATTCAAAGTTTCAAGAAGCTGTGTTACGCGTTATTGGAAAAGATGTGAAAGAGTGCTATAAAATTAAAACGTGATGCTAAACATTTGGTTCTTTTGGAAATTAGGCCAAAATTCGGTTCTCCGACAGATCTACCGAAGAAACGGATGTCAGCAAAAACTGCGGAGTTTAAGATCAAGCTGGCTAACCAGTAAATTAAGGATAGTGATCTCTAATATGGGTAATGTAGAAACTATTTAAAGACAGATTGGGACTTATAATGACGTTAGTATGAGTTGTATCTTAATATAAGTGCTAGAGTAAACGTTTAACGTCGTTTCATTAGTTACTAGGCTTTGAAAGAGCGCGTTCTCAAACTGCACACGGTCATTGGAAAAAGATCTCATAACCGTGTTAAAACTTTTTACCTTTCGGAATTTAATTATTATTTATTAGTTTTGAAATATTACATAAAGAATCATATTAAGATAAATAATTATCGTTAAGATTATATTTTAATTGAACTAAGTATGGAAACCAGTTAAGCACTGTATATATAACATTTTTATTAGATATGAGTTAAAAAGGATCACATCTTTTAATATTATAAATCATTTACATTTTTAGTTTGAGTTTTTCTATTACCTTTATTTTTTTTTTTAGCAGTATTGTTTTTATTGAGCTTATATTATATTTTTTAGAAGGAAATCAGGGGTAAGGATGAGGCTTAATTATTTTTTATGCAACAAAAAAGTTATAATAATGCTATTTCCATAAAACTGGTTAATACTACTTTGATATTTCTCTGATGCTGTTAACTATTTTTGTTCCTTTTTTGAAAATTTGGAAAAATAAATCAAAATTTTGTGCCAACACTGACATGACAGGTAACATGTTATTGTATGTAAATGTTAAATTTTTTTATGAGGATTACAGTTCTTATGAAAAAATAGAAAATAAAGGTAAAGACTATTGTTTGTATTATCTATTTTGCTTATTTTGAATCATTTTAAATTTTCTCGCGTCATTTTTAAAATTTTTGTTTGCACATGTTTATTGTTTGCATATGTGCTTTTTTGATAAGTATATGTATGAGGTAATATGTGCTTTATAGTTGTTTTATCAATGTGTTTTTATAATAATGTAAAGTGTTTTTTTATTGTTTGTGTATGTGTTAATTTAGGTTATATAATTGTTTTATAAATGTGTTTAAATATGTATATTAGGTTAAATATATATTGTATTTATAGTTGGTACATATGTTTATATTATGTTGTTTCCATGTTTTCAAAGTGCTGTGAGTTGGTAAACGCGTAGTGCAAGATTTTTCAACCTTGTCAGCCAAGTAATGTACTTATACCAGAGGGTTACGCGACAGTGTTTAGTGTCAAACTATTGCTGCTTTAGGTCTAGGTATTTTTAAGCCTAAATTATTAATTATTCTAAAAATACAAAATAATGTATTTTTTATAACATTTTGCGTAATGTCGTTACTTATGTTCTGTTATACATGAATGTTATGTTACTTAAGTTATGTTATATGCATATTATATTAAGTTATGGTATGTGCTACTGTTGTGTGTTGTTGCTGTGATGTTGTTTTTTTGTTATCTTTTGAGTCGATAGACATTTGGATTACCTTCACGTTTTTGCCTACTGTTAAAAATGATAAATACGTAATTTTATTAAAGACAATCACTGCTTTTAATAATTTACTAAAAGCCAAAACAAATTATTTTGCCACATAAACAATTTGTTTTCTCTTAACTCAATTTTTTGTCTTTAGCGCTGTTTAATAAATGATTTTGCTATAAATGTTTTGGAATCATGATGTATCAGCATAAATTATGTTCTAAAAGCTTATATTTAATAACAATATTTAACAACTATTACTCTTGTAAATCTCAAAAGCTTGTTTAAGGTTTAAGGTTTAAGGTAATAAGGTTTGTTGTTTAATATTGATTTTTTGTATGTAATATTTTTCTTATTTATTTACTTATTCTAAACATTTTTTATTTTAGATTTATCACATGATGTACTAATGTGGTATAGAAGAACAAAATATTTTAAAGTTTTTTGACTTTTTTAAAAACGTTAACTAATAACTTTTTTAAAGAAATAACATTGAAGTTTGCAAAAAAGGTTTTACAACGGGTTTTTTTTTAGTTTTTCTGTGTTAGCAGTATGTTATTATTAGAATTGCATGCTTTTATTAATTATTGGTATTATTATTTGTTAAGTTAATTCTTTTTCAAACATCTTCTAGCTGATGTATATGTTTTTTTAAACTCATAAGATTATTGTATAATTTATTTTATATGACAGTTTGTTATTTATAAAAATTTTTTGCGTGTGCTATTTAGAGTAAAAAAAAAATTATATAAGAAAGATCACAATCTTCAAAATTCCTTTAAGATTTTTTGTTACTACTTTTAATTAAAAGGGAAGTTTAAATGGATGATATTAGGCTAGAAGCAGATATGAGTTTAGAAAATGGAAATGTTAATAGGCAAGCTAATAGTCACAGAAATAAAAGAGAATATTAATCAGAAATGAAGAGATTAATAATCGATAAAATGCTTGAAATGCTGCTTGGCAAGCAGAAAACAATTCCAACCCAACTGAGGAGAGCTTAGTTAGGTAATTGTCCATAAGCGAGGAAATAGTAAAATCACTAGTCTTTATTGGTTTATTCTTGATGATTAAATTTATGTTATTTTTTTCATGTTTTATTTAATATGTTTAAAGGCACATAAAATAAAATTTTGACGAAAAAATAATAAAAAAGTAAATAAAAAAAGTGAAAAGTCATTTCTGCACATCAGACATTTTTCTTTGAACATTTTGGGGCACCAGATCTTATATATTGACCTAACTTTGTTTCACATTGTCGTAGGACAACAGTCTTTATATCTCTGAAGATACTGAAAAAACTATAAAGGTCTTATACATAACTTAATTTCCCAAAAACTAGACAACCAACCTTTGTCATCAAAGGTACTGATATTAAGATTTAAATTTTATTTTAGTTTATAGTTTCAGTTTAGTTTATAGTTATTTTTTAGTTTACTTTTAGTTACTTTTAGCTTTAATTATCTTTTTTCTTACTTTGGAGAACTTTAAGGAGGAAATGGAGGGAATAGGTAAAAAAAAACTATAACTATATATTTATTTATATGTAAATATTATTCTATCAATTATTCTGAGGTATATTATTTGTCTTGACTGTCTGGTTGAAGCATAACTGGTAGGGCTGTGTTTTAAATTTTATATATTTGTATGGAGAAATATGTGCAATAATTGAAACAATTATTTAATATATATATATATATATATATATATATATATATATATATATATATATATATATATATATATATATATATATATATATATATATATATATATATATATATATGTGACATTTTTAAACTGTTTGCATTTTACTCATATTTTTATGAAAATAAATTTTTTCTTATGCTTAACCCTTTTCAATTTACTCTCGTTTTTTTTTTTTTTTTTTTTTTTTTAGCATCTTAATCATCCTGTAAAACTGATGAGGTTATGCTTTATATTTTGATTAAATAAAATTGCAAGTATTTATAATTTTTATTATATTCTTCTATTTGTAATTTTAGAGTATTCAACCTTTGAGAGTCTTTATGATTTTAGATTCGTTAACATTTGAGCAGTACAGAAATCATCGCTCCCAAAACCCATGGCCTCCCTCGGAGAGGTCCTTCATTAATTGGTGTAGTAATGGCGGTATGGATGAGCCTTCCTTCAAACGGAGGGCTCATCCATACCAGGGTGTTGGGACACCGAAGATAAAACGGCAACCAAAAGATTGTAAATCTCTTTTATCAGTGAAGGTGTTTATAACTTTTTTGTTGCCGCTTTTTCTTCGTTGATTTTATTTAATTTTTTAATTTATATTTTTTAATTTGTAATTTTTTAATAATATATTATGTTGTAAATTAATTTGCTTTGGTCTTTTTTAATTAAAATTTTATTTCTTTTTTACCAATTAAACCTAAATATAGTTAAATTGATTCATTGCCCAATTATCATAATATAATGATGCTACAATCTTTTGTTAAAAATAATTAGTTTGTAGTTTAATTCATTAAAATCACAGCTTTTAAACTTTACTATAGGCCAAGGCAGTATATGTAGCTATATAAATGCAATTTATTTTTATCTCAATTTGATTGTTTATATTTAATGTTTATAGTTTGGCTCCTTGAAGCATTTGTTATTTTGCTTTTTAATTAAAATATTTTAGATCTGTTGAGATGTCTTTTAAGTTAAACTAAAGTTTACTAAAAACCAACATGAAATAACGTCATAAAACAACACGGACTACCTGCATCATGACAGCAACTAAAGTATGACAAAAGGTTACCGAAAAGAAGGTATATTGTTATTCCAGTTTTTTTTTTTTTCAATGTCTAGTTATTTGTTACAATTTTTAATTTCGGTTTATCATATGACGCATTAATGCAATATTAAAGATCAAAGTTTACATATTCTTTTAAATTTGTTACATGTTTAATTGAATTTGAATATATTTTGTTTGAAACGTATTTGTACTCAATTGCTTAGTTTTTTTTAATAAATTTATTTAGTTGTGTGCATTTAATGTTTTAAATACAATTTTCTTTTTTAAAGAATAATGAATCAAGAGGATACCAAAAACTCCTCTATTTGTTCACTTCATACTAATCTTATTAATTAAATAAAGTTCAAGTTACAAAAAATATAACAAGAACTTAGCTTTAGTTTTTTGTCAATTTATGAAGCATGATGAAGTTTTATTATTTTGTGTCAGTAACTAAAAGGGTATTGTGTTATACTTAGGAATGTCGAAAAAAATGGTTCTGCCCTACACTGATATGACCTACGTCAGTTGTAAATTACTCAAAAAATGTTTTATAATTGGTTAATTATTTTACCTCCTCATACTTTTAATGTTAATTTTAAAGATGGTTTAATATTTTCAATTTGTAGGCGTTTTTCTAATAGGGTATTCGTTAAGGTTTCGCAACTTCAAGTTGTGGAAAACAGCTGCTATAAATTAATTATGTAACAGATCGACCATAACCCTTATTACGGATTTATTAGCTTTCTGCTAGTTTAATATTATTGATATATTTGTTCATCTTAAATTTTTGATTTTATTAAAATCGCAATGATCGTCAATTTTAAAATTTATATGTTTTTAATTTACTTTTTCTGAATAAAGTTTCATTTTAAATTAAAAATATTTTATTATCCAAAGTTTATACCATAAATGTTACATTCAATAACAATTACATAAATAAAACAGATCCTTTCCTAATAAAATAAAAATATACTAATATGACGAAGAGAAAGATATTGGCTATAATAAAAAGAATAAAATATATAAGCTATTGTTATTATAGTTAATACGATATTATAGTTTTTTTTACAAGTTTTGAGTAACACATATGCGGTGCCAAAGTAAAGTTGATTTTAATTGAAAATATTTGAAACTTCCAACTTTATAATTATAAGTTTCTCATTAAAATAGATGACTTTAAAGCCGGTGGAAGGAGTGGGGATTATCATCGACAACTTCTTAGATTTTAATCTACCCAGAGAATTATGCTCAATGATAAACAACTATGAGTTGTTAATCATTGAGGTGATGAGCGACACTGGCAAAATCGCAAGTTGCACGTCATATAATATAAAAGCAACCTTCAGATAGTATAAAATCAGTTTAATGTTTACAAATTGTCTAAATATAAACATAAATCCTCACTGCAAAAGCATTGGTGGGCAATATTAGTTTAGACTTGCTCATTTATAAAACAAATTTAAAAAAAAAACAGAAGTTTTCTCAATACTTTATAAAAAAAAAAAAAGTTAAAACATTAAACAAATAATGATTACAAAAAATAATCACACATCAAATGATATTTAACGGTTTCAAAAATATAAAAATTAAAACGATAAATAAAGAACGCTTCTTTCAAAACTGAAATCCAAACTAAAATTAGCCAGAACTCAAATTCTCTTTTTAATTTTAACACTTGTTTTAATTACTGCTATTTAGAATTAAAGAAGGTTAAAAATAAAAATATTATATTACAAAACAAAATTGTAATTTTATATATATTTAGCCATTTGACATTATTTACAATAACTAAGTAAATAAATAAAAATTTACTTGACAAAAAAAGAATAGATCGGGGCTTATCACTAAGCCCCGAAGTATACACTTTTTACAGCATAGATTTTAAAAAACGTGTGAGATAATACAAAATCTTTTAAATATTACCTAAATTTTCTTAAAAATTATAATTTAATAAAATAATGCAACTAACTAAACCTCAATCTCTATAAAGAAAATTCCCTTTTTTAATTTTGTTCCTGTTAAACGAAATCTAAGTAAAAGACTAAAAAATGAGCAAGAAAAATACTAACACCTAAAAAAGTTGGACAAAAGTTAATGCTGATTTTTATGCAACTTCAATTAGAATTATTTGAATAAGATCTTGGTAGTTGTTTTTATATTTTTACTAGCAAATTTGTTGAAAAGTATTTCAATCTTGGATAATAACATTTGCAGAAGTTTATAAACCTCTGATATTTGTACCAGGCATTAGCTTATTAAATTTTTTTCGCGAACGGACGTGATTGTGAACGGACGTGTTTTTTCTCAATCTTATTAAAAATAAAAAATGGATTTAACGTTAAAAAACATCAAAAAGTTAAAAACAACAAAGCTTGAAGAATAAAAAACTTTTATACTATCAGAAACAAGCAAATTATTAAAAGAACAAGAAAAAAACTTTATATTAATATCAAGTGGAAACTAAAAAATTTTTGCAGAACAATTCGACAAACTTGATTATGAAGCAAAAGAAAGCAATTTAAAAAATGCCATTATTGAAAGAGAAATTTGCGAAATTAAAGAGATCTTGAACTTTCAAGAAGAAAATATAAATAAAAAATATGAAAAAATTACATAAATATAGGGTATAATATAAACTCTCTAGTAAAAAAAAAAGTGGACCGCTTACGCAGAAACAATTTAAGGATCGATGGCGTAAAGGAAAAAGAAGGTGAAAGCTGGGATGATTGTCGAAACTCGATAAAAAAAAAAAATTAAAAACAAACTTAATATATCTGACGAAATTGAAATTGAAAGAGAACATCGCATTGGAAATGCAAGAAATGATAAGTTACCAAGAACAATAATCTTTAAACTGCTGAATTATTCAGATAAAACTAAAATTCTTAATAACGCAAAAACACTAAGAGACACTGGCCTATACATAAACGAAGACTACGCGAAAGAAACAATAGAGCATCAAAAGAAACTGTGGGAGGAAGTTAAACGACTTCGTTTAACTTCCTGCCACAGTTTATTGCCGATATTTTAAGAAATAAATAGCTGTTTTAAGCGAGCACATTTCTAACAAGTTTTTATTTTCTAAAAAATCATTAGGGTTTATGAGACAATAAACTTTGAAACGCTACGTTTAAATATATTTGAAACTGCGTATAAATTTTTACCACATAATCATTATGAAAAATAAAACGGAAAATACTCCGATTCTGCATTTTTTGACATACAAAATTTTAAATTTGAACTGAAAACCACTATAATTAATTTTACGGTAATACACATAAACATCAGAAGTTTACTTATTAATATAGACAAATTAAAAAAATTTACTCCTTGAATGCAATTATGCTTTCAGAATGATCTGCCTTACAGACTTGGTGTTCTGACAAAGCAGCAGAAACAAACTCTGACCACCATATTCCAAACTATAAATTGATTTTTAAAGAAAGATCAGTTTGCAAAAGAGGAGAAGAAATTGTGAATTATATACGAAATGATCTAAACATTAGGATAAGAAATGACCTTTCAAACTCCGATGGAAGTAGTGAGGTCTTCACAATGGAATTTATAAACACTTCCTCAAAGAACTTCCTAGTTTCTAAATGCTACAGACCGCCTGATAGTGATACTTGTAAATTTTCAAATTATATGAAACATGTAATTACGAAAACTAGAGAACAGAAAAAGTTATTCATAATTGGAGATATAAACATAAATATTTTAATGTACAACAAGCATGCTATTACTGAAAAATTCTTTGACGACATGTTTCAACTTAAGGTGGTAGACCTATGAAAAATAGAGATTTTGATCAAAAATTGAAAAAATATTTTATTTATTTTTTTTATATAAAAATTTATCCTCTATCTGCTGATATATGACTTGTTTAGGTTTGATCAAACTAAAAGGGTTTAAATTAATATATTTTATTAGCTAGTTTATTTATTTGCCTTAGCAACGCCATAGCAACGAAAAGTTGAGACCTTTTTTTACCGAAATTAGAAGGCCAAAATGACAAATCTTGTAAACCTTTTTTTCCAATATAATATTGATCTGCGGTGTTTTTGGTCATGCTTTTAAGTCACATTTTCTTATAATAATTGTCATACTAAACTGTTTAATATTGGATGTGGTATAAAATCATTATTTATGAATCTTTCAACTGTTGATTTAAATCAGACAAGTTGTACTTGTGTATAATTGGAATGTCTTCTGGAAAAAGCAACAAGCAAAATTTTTTACGGAAAGCAGATCACACATGTCACATTAACCATATAAAGTCATCTGGTGCAATGGAAGCAGATGGTGCATCGGAAATCTTTTCTCGATCAGTTGAAAAATATAATTTGATTTATCATGAATACCTAGGGGATGGTGATACTTCCTCTTTTAAAGAAGTTGAATAATCTAATCCATATAAAAATTATAATATTCAACCAATAAAATTAGAATGCATTGGGCATGTGCAGAAACGACTTGGTACACGTTTGCGAAAAATCATTCAGAAGTATAAAGGACTCAATGCAGAATTATTATGGTATTGCAATTAGAAATAACACTAACAACATTTATGCAATGAAAAAAGCAGTAGGAGCAGTTTTGTGGCACAGCACAAATTTCAGTGATAATAGCATTCGTCATTCTATGTGTCCTAGGGATGAATATTTCTGGTGCAAGTGGCAATTAGACAAGCTTAAAGTTACAAATACTCACACTAACAAAATTAACTTACCTATCTTTATTCATAATATAATAAAACCTATTTTTAAAGATTTATCTGATGACAATTTGCTTAGAAAATGTTTACATGGTCAAACCCAAAATTCAAATGAAGCATTTCATTCAATTTTATGGAATCGTTGACCTAAAAATATTTTTGTAAGTAGAAGAACATTTGAACTTTGTATAAACTCTGCAATAGTTCATTATAATGATGAAGGAGATGGGGAAAAATCTGTTTTAAGTTACTTCGGATTGTTAGGATCAGTGACTATTCCAAAACTGGTTTTAAAGAACCAAAAAAGAATTGTAAACAAGAATCGTAGATCAACTTCAATATGCAAAAAACAAAGAAAAAAACTTAGATCTCTTCATAAGGGATACTTAGATACTGAAAAAACAGATTCATATAGCTCTGGTAGCTTTTAAGGAGTGTTTATAGACATAAATTTTGGTTTTTAATTTTTGACTTGATTTTTCTCATTTTGAGATTTTTAGTTTTTTTTTAAATTTTAAAACATGATATCTCCAGTTTAAATTCAGCAATTAAGCTGAAATTTTCAGGATATGTTCTTCATACATAAAGAATTCATTTGTCATAAGATTTTTAAAATTTCTTATTTTGGGGCGCTACAATGTGGTTTTATCTGTCAGAGTTTTTTCATAAAAATATATATTCAAGTTTAAAAGTCAATATAATCTGAACTAGGGAGGCAAATTTAAAAACCTTATGACAAATGAATTTTATACATATGTAAAACTACCATACCAAATTTGGAATTTTGATTTATTGTCATTTTTGAGAAATTGTGTTTTGAAGTTTTCGTTTTTTTCACACTTTTTAATAAAATTTCGAGGCAAGCGAGGCACTTTTTTATATATTTTTTTGATTTTATGTTTAGTTTCATAATTATTTTTAACAACTGCTTAGTTTTGTAGTTAATATAACTTTGATGCTTGAAAAAAGATTTTCATAGGCCTACCACCTTAATATCTTCCCCATTATCAACAAACCTACCAGGGTAACTTCCAAATCTATTACTGCTATTGACAATATTTTAACATACTCAATACAAGATCCTTCTCTAAATTCAGGAATAATGAAAACAGATATTTCAGATCACTTTCCAATATACTTCTTTTTGTCACTAAACTCCATAAAAATCAATAATTCAAAAATCTTATGTTATAAAAGAATTATCAATCAAACGTCTACTCAAAAGTTTAAGGACTTGCTATGGGAAACAAATTGGCAAACTGTCTACCAAGAATGTGACCAAGGAAACACAAACTCTGCGTACATTAACTTTATAAATTTATTTATCCTACAATATAATAAAAGTTTTCAATTCAAGAAAAAGAAAGAAAAGCAAAGTATTTAAATTGTCCATAGATAACAAAAGAAATAATAAAATCCTCAAAAGAAAAACAAAAACTATACGTAAAATACTTAAAAAATAGAAGCGAAGCAAACCTATCCCTTTACAAGCAATACAAAAACGTATTTGAAAAAATAAAAATAAAAAACACAAAATTTTATTTTATTCTAATCAAATACAAAAATTTAATGGTGACTTAAAAAAGATATGGGACATTATGAAGGAAATTATTGGTTAAAGTAAATTTAATGTTAAGAAAATGCCTTCTAGAGTAATAATTAATGAAAGTGAATCAAACAACAAGCGAGATATTTCCAATGAATTTAAAAAATACTTTGCCAACATTGGTGCTGATCTTGCATCGAAAATTCAATGCCCAAATAATACATTTAAAAGTTACTTTAAAGGCTCACACTGCTCTTTAAATTTCAATGAAATAAATCAAGGCGAACTTAAAATAGCTATTAAATTACTTAAAATTAAGTCCCCACGAATCGATGATATATCTTGCAAAGCAGTGTCAGATGTTTTTGAGGAGATACGTATTCCAATTTACCAAATGTTTAATTCATCAATTTCAACAGGTATTGTACCTGATAAACTGAAAATCCTTAAAATTATACCGATCTATAAACCAATTCTTTAAACAAATATAGAAGAATCTCTATCCTTTCGGTATTCTCAAAACTTCAAGAACGAATAATCTATAATAAATTAAATGAATATTTAAAAACTAACAAAATTATCAATAAAGGTCAATATGGTTTTTAAAAGCTACACTCAACTGAGCATGCAATCCTTGACCTCTCAAATAGGATAATTAGATCATTAAAAAAAAAAAATTCACATTCACAAAGGCATTTACCACCGTCAACCATGAGATTTTACTAACAAAAATGAAAAACTATAGTACCAAACGCCTCTAATATCTTTAAAACAATAATGTTTGCAAACGATAGAAACTTATTTTACTCGTCAAAGACAATCAAAGACCTCTATGAAAAAACAAATTCTGAACTAAAAAAATTTAACATATGGTTTAAATAAAATAAACTCACCCAATATAGAAAAAACTAAGTATACACTATTTCACTCTAATCAACAAATTAAAAGAATACCCTTGAATCTACCAACAATTACTATAGAAAGTGTAACCATCGAATGAGCTCTGAATACAAATTTTTTAGGAGTTCTAATTGATTGACATCTCCTGGAAACCCCACATAAACTACATAAACACAAAAATATTAAAGAGCATAGATTTACTTTACAAGGCAAGACCATTTTTCTCACAAAAAGCCTCAAACTTATCTACTTTTCATTCATACATAGCTATCACATGTATGTCATCATAGCATGGGGCAGAACCCACAAATCTAAATTACAACCACTTTACTTACGTCAAAAACACGCTTCAAGACTAGTATACAACAAAAGCAAATTTATTCATGCTCAACCCTTACTGGAGCAAATGAACGCACTAAATTATTCCAAATAAATATTTTTCAAAAAATATTTTCTATTTTTAAATATAAACTAAGTCTGGTTATATAACATTTTACAGCACCCTTTTTTAAAAAGAATATAAATAAATACAACACAAGAGCAAAAGACAACTTTAACGAAATCTTAGGTGTTTTGGGTAATATTTAGTAGTTGCTCAAAGAAGATAAAAATTTAGTGTGTTAAAAGCATTCGCCGCAACAACAAGATTTAAAAAACTTGAGTTATAGCTATGATATACAATTAATCATTTTCAAAAAATTTTTTTAATAATGCAAATAACATTCAAACGTTGCACTATTTACAAGATCAAAAGTCTGTTTTGTCTGTAGCAATAGTGGCATATGTCATCAAGATGCTTTTGCGGCAATCTGAAATGCGTTTTTTTTTGTCCTCAACAACTTGTATTAGTTTCTGCATTTCAGATTCAGTTTTTGTGATGGATTGATTAAATGTGCTCATAAGAACAACAGAACGCTCAGCAGTATTATTGATAACTTTCACAGGTTTAACAATTGCTTCAGTATAACGAAATTCAGCAATTTCCTCCCAGGTCTTTGGATCGGTTCCAGATAAAATGGTTACATCGAGACAAGTGACTACAAAGCAGCAGTTGATGATGATGTAACAAGCTCATGAAGTTGCTTTTTATCCAACTTTTTTAGTTCTGATGCTGGACACTTTATACCCCTGACATTTCAATCAGCTCCACTTTGAATCATAGCTTCAACAATCAACTTTTTTTCTGTCACAAACCCTGTCAGAAAATAATGAAAGTCGAATCATTTCTGAACCAAGGTAGCAAGTGATTTTGAAGCTTCTTCATAGCAGCATTTGAAATGACCTTGTCGATCTCAGAATATTGTTTAATTCTTGTGAAGAGCATCAGGTCACTTGCAGGAGCATCACATGCAATTGGACAGGCAATCCATGCTGGTAAATATATCTGATAATAATAAATCATCTCATAAGAAAGCTGCAGAAAATAGCAAGCCTCTGATCTAAGTTGCTGAAGATTTGGTTCAGCACGATGGGCGCCATATAATGGAGCATAATTGGCTTGATTTATGCTTCGCCAACACTTCTGAAATTGTTCAAGTAGAGCTATGTTGGGCCCACTGCTGGGTCCAAGCATAACTGAGTAAATTTCCCCAAAATTTATTTCATGCACATAGTGACGGCAAGCAAAGTAGGGAAGATTTTTCTCCATCAACTTCTCTAGTAAGATGGACGCACCATTTTTGGAACCCGTGTTTGACGCTGTTGTGTCAAAACACATACCGACAGTATAATTTGTAACATTCCATATGGTCAGTAACTGGAAGGTTGCTTTTGCTTGAGCCAGTTCAGTGCTTGATGATATCTTTACAATACCCAGTATTTTCTCCAGACTACGACCAGTCACAATAATAGCAATTCTATCATCATTGGACTTTGATTTTCATAGCTGGTGCTGTCATTGATTTTCATAGTAGGACAGCATTTGCTTTTTGTCTTGTCTCTTCCTCATTCTGGTTCCTTTTTGTTTCTGCTTGTTGACGTTCTGCTGTTGGCTTTTCTTGTTGAGATAGTTATACATCTTCTTCAGCCATCTTCATCATACGAGCATTCTTTAGGTCTTCCAGAAATATTTTACCTTCATCAATTTTAATTAGCTTGTTTGCATCCTTGTGTGAAATGTCAAACAGCAAATCTAATTTGATACTAAAATCATTCTCTGTAGCAATCTGTGACTTACAAGCTCTTCCTTTATCATTTTTAAATAAATTATATTCATCAACACATGCTTTCACTTTTGATACAATATGAGGCTGGTAAGTCATTGGAAATCTGGCTTTTTTCCAGATGTAAGCTAAACCATTAGATGTTGCTTTTGCACTGGCTATAACTGTTTGTTTCAATGCTTTGTGATAGTGGAAAAACGTCCTTAACACATCAACCATAGTTGGAAGGACATTTTTTGGTAGGTTCTTCTCAGGTTGACCAATCAACCATATTGCAGTTCGATTACGTGTCAAAGGAAAATTTGAAGAACTTATCTTTTCACTCATTTTTAGCAACAAGCTAAAATTCAATGATACCATATTAAACTCAACTAATGAAATTAAATACTAACTTGCAAACATAATTCAAATTTTGTGATCAAAACTAAAAACACTATAGTAAGTTAAGTCATCCAATAATATTTAAAACTAAAATATGAGACATTGGCAAAACAGCTACAATTATTATTTTATAAGATTAAAATTAATAAGAACCTCAAAAACTTTAAATATTTCAGTTGTTCAGCAAAAACCTACAATTAATAAAAATGTTTTTCAATCAAAAATATCAGATGATAAAATGGCTGCTTAACACATGACCAAAAATGTTAGCTAATAATAGGAAATTCATTAAGGCCTAATGCTTTTTTTGTAAACTTGAACAGCCAATGAGCAACCTAAAAACATTATTTTATTTTATCTATCTTTTGCAAAGTAAATTTTAATGCCAATCGGAAAAAAATAAACTAGTGTGCATTCAGATCAGAAAAACAAATTTTTTTCCAGAGGTTATGTGAACACCCCAAATATATATATATATATATATATATATATATATATATATATATATATATATATATATATATATATATATATATATATATATAAATATATATATATATATATGTATATATATATAAATATATATATATATATATAAATATATATATTTATATATATATATATATATATATATTTATATATATATATATATATTTATAAAACATATATAAATATATAAAATAAATATGTATATAAATATATATATATATATATATATATATATATATATATATATATATATATATATATATATATATATATATATATATATATATATATATATATATATATATATATATATAGATGTTTATACTTATATAATATATGTATACATAATTATATACTAGTAATTATACAAAAAAACAAAAGATTTATTATTTAATGTGTTTTGTTTTCTATGTATATATATACTATAAATCTATATATATATATATATATATATATATATATATATATATATATATATATATATAAATATATATATATATATATATATATAAATGTATATATATATATATATATATACATATAAATATATAAATACAAACATATCCTTATATGTTTACGGAAAATACGGAAAAAAACACATACTGAAACTTTTTAGTCCCTGTGAAATAAGTCACTGTGTAATAAGTTCTCGACCACAAGGTAATAAACTGTTACTCAGATTGGTTATTCTCTTATCAAATATAAAATATCAGATTGAGCAATTTGTAAATCATTGATGATAATGACTACACCTTATTCAACTGACCAACTTGCAGCTCTAGCAGCCAACTGGCCAGGCCTTGGTCAAGGTAACCATTCAGCTGCTTCTCAAAAGCTTGATGCTACGATATCAAAACTAATAGCCACAGTCAGCATGCTTCTCACCCGCGTATCTGTTCTTGAAACTGAAAATATTACTCTAAAAGCAAATCTTTTTCAACAGCCAAAGTCAGCATCTCCGAGCTTGACCACAACTCTTAACTGGGCAAGCGCAGTCAAGCACGGTTCAGAAGCCAATAAAGCAATTATCACAGCAGTCAACGAAAATGCTAAAATTGTAGAAACAAAATCAAAAAGAGCTATAGTTGTCGGTCTTCCAAAATCCTTTGACAATAATCAGAGGCTAATTTCAGTTCAAAGTATGCTTAAAAAACTTAACTATAATGTTGCTTTTAAAGTTGTTGGGCATTTCACAAAAAAGATCAACAACACCACCAGTTTAACTACAATAGCACCTGAACCAAATGAATTGATCATCATTGAGTTTGACTCGAATGAGCACCGCAATGATCTCTTATCTAATGCAAAGCGACTTGCCTCAATAGATGAATTAAAATCTGTCTACATTCGCCCAGACCGTACACCTCTCGAACAAGAAACATTCAACAACTTGAACAAAAAGCGTGCTACAGAAAATGCAGAACTATTGGCAAAAGATTTACTTGACAAACCCTTTCGATTTGTTATCCGCAGCGAAAAAATCAAATGCATTGACACATCCAAAACAGTCAACATCAATGGAAGAGAGAAGAATCCATTCCTCAAATGGAAATCAGCTGCTGAAGCCATTCAGTCGCTCTCAACATCTCACTAGTTCAACATTCTTTAACAAGGCCAGCTCTTCCATCAAATTATCTCATCTTTCGTGCTTCTACACCAATGCAACCTCCCTCAATCCAATAAAACTCATCGAACTGTCCTTACTTGCAGAAAACAATTCTTTTGACATTATTTTTATCACCGAGACATGGTTCAATGACCAATCAACTCCCTCTCTTCAGAACTACAACCTCTATCGTTCAGACCGTCGCAACCAAATCGGAGGAGGTGTAGCTATATACATAAATAGTAAAATCATCTCAAACAAAATAGAGGAATCCCTACTACACAAAGATTTTATTCCCTACTATTCAGAACAGTTATGGGTTGAACTAAAGCTTTTGAATGAAACTCTGCTCCTAGGCTGCATTTATAGACCTCCATCCTCCGGTATCGAAGCCTTCTCAGAGATTTCAAGTGCTATTTTCCATGCCAAAACTTTAATATCGACTAAAAAATACAACGGTATCATCATTGCTGGTGACTTCAATTTCCCAGAGATTACTTGGACTTCCAACTCAGTCTTTTCCTCTAGTAAAATTGGTCTCAGTTCTTCATTTGTCTCTCTTTTTCAAGATTGTCATCTTCACCAAATCGTCACTGTCCCTACTTTCAAACCTGCTAATTGCCCTATGACAAAGACTCTTGATCTCATCATATGTGACTCTTCATATCGTGCTAGCGAAATCAAAATCGGTCCTCCACTCGGTTTGTCTGATCAATATCATTGCACTATCACCTGGCATTACAAACTGGCTTCCAGCATAAAATTATCACGTTTCAACAGCTCTAAATTTATATACAAGCATGGTAACTACGAAAAAATCAACAAAGAATTCAATAATGTTGACTGGTCATCTATTTTTAAAGACTTAAATGTAGAACAATGTTACCAACTTTGGCTCAACAAATACAATGAATGTTGTCTTCAATTTATCCCTCGTATGCCAAACAAACCATCCCCCAAAAAACAACCATGGATGACAAAAGAACTATTATCTCTTATTCGTCTTAAAAAATCGCTATGGGCTCGTAACGTCAGTTCAAAATGGAAAATCACATCACTGGTTGGGGAATATAGGGAAACTAGAAAGTTTGTTAAAAAATTAAGTCATTCTTCTCTGAAATCTTTCGAAATTGCCCTTGCCAATGATAAGCGTAATCCTAAAAGACTGTTTTCATACATAAATAGTAAACGCTCTGTAATAAATCAGATCTCATCTATGCGAATCACCAGTTCCAGTGAGATCATTAGCTCTGACAAAATTACAATAGCCAACTCACTTAACAATCAATTTCAATCAGTTTTCAGCAAAGAGCCATCCAATGACAATCTTCCCCGTTTTGATCGTAGAACTAACACAATCCTCAATAGCATATCTTTTGATACTCTGGCCCCTCTAATGGAACTCTCAGCACTAGATATATCTAAATCACTTGGTGTAGATAATGTCAGTCCTCACGTTTTACGCTTTTGCTCTACCTCAATGTCTTCTCCACATACTCTCATCTTTCA
>NC_088928.1:49325000-49360000 GCF_038396675.1 Hydra vulgaris | reverse complement strand
CAGGTTTTGTAAGAATTGAACATTCTAAAGCTTTAGAAAAAATCCGTGAACAGATTGGTCCGACAAAAATTATTAGTGAAGACCCTACTGCCAGTTACGCGGCAAAAATTAGAAGATTTCTTTCAAAACTAAATAAAAAACAGCGTTTTTCTAAAGAGGAATACGAAAAAATATATCCAAGTGATTCTATTCCACCTCGAATGTATGTAGTAATAAAAGCTCATAAACCAGAAAAATCGTACCCTATGTGAATAATTATCTCTACCATTGGCACACCAAACCACGGAATATCAGAATTCTTAGTTAAGATAATACAACCAGTCTTAAATGAAAATCCGACACGAATAAAAAACTCTTTTGACTTTATAAAAAAAGCTGAAAATTGGAATGTCGCCAACAATGATATTCAAGTGTCTTATGATGTTGTAAATTTGTACCCGTCAATTCCGTTAAAAGAAGCCACCGTTATACTTTTAGAACAATTAAGTAACAATTTATCATATAAAAACTTAACAAAACTAAGTATACCTGAAATAAAGCAACTCATAGAACTTTTCTTATATCAATGTTATTTTCATTGGAACAATGAGATTCACGTAATGGAAAACTAAGGACCAATCGGACTTTCTTTCATGGTTGTTCTCGCGGAATCTTTTCTACAATTCCATGAAAATAATGCAATTAAAATGGCTTTGACAAAAAGTCCTGCAATTAATCTAAAATCATTTTTAAGATACGTTGACGATAGTCATGCAAGATTTCCTAACATCAAACAAGCAAAACAGTTCCAAGATATTTTAAATCAACAACATCCTGCAATACAATACACAATTGAAGTTGAAAACGAAACAAAAACGCTTAACTTTCTTGATATAACCATTACAAATAACACACTAGGAAAATATGAGTACAAAGTATATCGAAAAGAGGCAATCACTAACATTCAAATTAAACCGCATTCAAACCACGATCCAAATATTTTAACAGCTATATTTAAAGGTTTTCTCCACAGAGCTTACTCCATCTGTAGTAAACATCATTTGCAAAACGAAATAAATTTTTTAATTGACATGTTTATTGAAAATGGGTACGATGAAAAGCTATTGAGGAATATTACACACCAATTCCATCAAAAAAGACAAAATAAAAATAAAATTCCATCAGAATGCAACAATCTTCCTGTAGTGTCTTTACCTTGGGTACCAGGCCTTTCACCAAAACTTCGAAAAATATTCCGGAAAGCAGGGTACAGAGCAGTATTTAAATCAAACCCAAATTTAAGATCTTTATTAACATCAAAAAACAAAACAAAACTACCAAGTAACAGCCAACCTGGAACGTATATAATAAAATGCAGCTGCTCCAAAGTTTACATAGGCGAAACAAAAATGCAGGTAAGTACGCGGATGCATCAACATCAGAAGGGCATTAATGAAAACAAGCCTAATCAATCTGCATTAGCATTTCATAAAACCTATTGCAAAGAAAATATTATTTGGGAAAAAACAAGAACGTTAAAGGTAGAAAATAAAAAGTTTGAAAGAAAAATTAGAGAGGCGTTAGAAATACAAAACAACATGTGCTCTGTGCGAAACGGCGGAATAAACCTTGATGAAGGCCAATAGGTCAAAACTATGTTTTGGACGCCATTTCTAAAATTTAAAAATCAAAAGAAGCCATTCAACCGCTGACGTCAATAGTAACAATTTTAAATGAACTATAACGATTAAAAATTATTGTAATATTTTACAAGCTGATGATGCTGGTATCTATAACCCAGCAAAAATTTCTTATAAAATAATATTATTTGTATTGAGAGAAACTGTATTTCTTGATGTTTTAAAATAATATATAATATACTCTCATACAAGATGTCATCTTTCAAAATATATATACATATATATATATATATATATATATATATATATATGTATATATATATATATATATATATATATATACATATATATATATATATATATATATATATATATATATATATATATATATATATATATATACATATCCATATATACGTATATACAGGGCCGGCGCCAGAGTTTTTGGCGCCCTAGGCGAATTTAACATACTCCGCCCCCACCCCTTTCACCCCCTCCTTCAACTTACTTTCACATTTGTATTTACATTCAGATGAATAAATGCATAATCATAAATAAACGTATATTCGTGTAACTCTATAAGGTATTAATAAATAATTTCAAAACTTCACTTTTAGTGCTTTTGTTTTTGCAAATGTAGAAACAAGTTCCGTCAGTTCAGTGTTTCCAGCAATATCATGTTTACTTGTCAGAGGAGCTAATTTAGCAGGTCTTTTTTGCTGCATAAACGTTCTCAAAAATGCTTTTATCAATTTGAGTTTTGAGAAGCTTTGCTCACCGCTAGCCACGGAAACTAGAAGTGTCAAGAGGATTTATAAAGCTATAACAGTGTTGGGGACACAATCTGTTAGATTTTTTTTTATATGAAATTTAGTAAATATAGTTGCAATTGATTTCAGTTCATTACATAGATCAACTGCATGGATATCTTTGGAGTCTCCATATTGCAAATGTTTCTCAAGATTCAAGCAATATTCCATAACATCCATAACATAACACTCTGTTCTACGAAAAGCAAAATTTTGTATACCAAGAACTCTAACTAAAGCTATCCATTGCTTCAAGATTTGCTGCCAATAATGTTCTTTTAATAAGACGCAAATGTTCGGCATCAACTGTTTTATTGTTTCGCAATCGTAGTTTAAACTCTTTCCATGACTGAAAATTCGCTAAATGTTCACTGCTTTTCTCATTCCCTGACAGAATTGCGGACATGTTTTTCCAATCATGTAAATCATTGAAAGAAAGAAATGACGCACCTGTTGTGCTACTGGTAAACAGTTTGCAGCAGAAGCAATACACAGAGTCATTACTTACAGAATACTGCAGCCAATGTCTGCGAACTTCATCTCAATTGAAAAGCCGGCGGTTGCAATGGTTTTTTGAAAATTTTCTTTGCTTACTGTCCTTAGGAAAGTCAAACTGATTGGCTTGTTTTGGTTCATGTTTGATCTAAAGTTGTCGCATTTCATCATCAAATACGATTCAAGTAGTTGGATCGCTAAAGTTAGCATACAGACCAGAGAATTTATCGATTTTATGCACTTCTGATTCTTTGTGTGTTACTTGTATTACATTATGTAACTCAAACTCTTCTGATACTGTCATCTCATCGGCTTCCTTGGCTGCTTCAGTTGGATTGTTTAACTCATCTGTGCCGTTTTCATTTTTTGCGGCGAACATAGATACTTTAATAGCCAACCAACCGGTTTTGTTACAAACGCTTCGTTCGCAGCTCGTAGTTTACGAAATTGCGCGCCTGGCAACTTTTTTTCTTACTGCCATCGTGGATTGAAATAACGAAGGAAACTGCTAAAAAAAATAAAATTGATTACCTCCTATCTCTTTAATATCTTTAAATCAAAATATTATTTTTACTTTCATTATAAAAGTTATAAAGTTACATTTTAAAACTTTTAAAGCTCCATAAATATAAATAACAACACTCTATTAATATAAATCACAATATCAATCAGTTAATTTGTTACTATACTACTTCGTAATTGCTACCATAAAATATTTATTTAAAATTCTTACTATTTCCTAATTAACACCCCAGTAAAAGCAATTTTCACAATAAAGTTAAGCGTGCTAAATTTTTCTTTAAATGAGTAAGAAAAACTTTGCACTGTATTAATTACTACAAAATTTTATTCTGCTTAATAAGTATTAAAAAAATCACGCCAAATAAAACAAAAATATCAAAAGTATTTATTCTTTTGTTTTATTGTACGCGATTTGACTTTTGTTTTATTTGACGATTTTGTATTACTCTTTCAAATCTCTTAAATTTAATTCAAAAGAGACTTAAAAAAATTTTTGGCAATGTTTTTGATATATTTATTTTTTATGCCGCTAGTTTTAGTGCCGCCCTAGAAAACTAGTGGTTAAACCGGCCCTGCGTATATATTATATATATATATATATATATATATATATATATATATATATATATATATATATATATATATATATATATATATATATATATATATTTATATATATATGCGATAATATATATATATATATATATATATATATATATATATATATATATATATATATATATATATATATATACATATATATATATATATATATATATGCATATATACGTATATATTTTCATTTACATATATATATATATATATATATATATATATATATATAATATATATATATATATATATATATATATATACATATATATATATATATGCATATATACGTATATATTTTCATTTACATATATATATATATATATATATATATATACATATATGTATATATATATATATATATATATATATATATATATATATATATATATATATATATATATATATATATATATATAGCAAAAAACACTTATCTAACTTTTATCTTCGACCCGAAGTTTCACCACTGCTGGATCATCAGTAAGAGTTCTTCCTGAGGAACTCTTCCTGATGATCCAGCAGTGGTGAAACTTCGGGTCGAAGATAAAAGTTAGATAAGTGTTTTTTGCTGATTGATTGTTGCTCTGTTCTTTAGGAGCATTGAGCACTCTATTTTTAAAATACACTAACATAATTTACATATATATATATATATACATATTTATATATATATATGTATATATAAATATATATATATATATATATATATATATATATATATATATATATATAAATATATATTTATATATATATATATATATATATATATATATATGTATGTATATATATATATATATATATATATATATATATATGTATATATATATATATATATATATATATATATATATATATATATGTATATATATATATATATATATATATATATATATATATATATATATATATATATATATATATATATATATATATATATATATATATATATATATATATATGTATTTATATATATACTAAAGCAATTCAAAAAAAATCTATCTTAACAATTAAGTGGCACTATGTTTAAATGTTGTTAACTGATGAAAAAAAGTAAATTATTAAAATTTCAAAGCATCATTCTAATATTTAGTAACAGCTCAATTAAGTTTACCTTTCAATGGGGTCCTAAAAATAAAAATAAAAAGTTTATTTAAAGTAGGTCAACCTGGAACTCAAAAGAAGGAAAATAATATATAAATTTCAATAATAATTATTGTTTTATAAAAAATAAATTAAATTTTTTTTATTTTTCTTAAAAACTTGTAAAAATGTACTTTATTTATTTCTAGTTAAAATACCATAGTTTTTGTGCAATGAAATCTAAAATAATAATTGAAATTGGTTTAACAATAATAATCGCAAATGGTTTAACAATCATCTAAAAAAGCATATAACCGCAGCATTTAAAATAAATATAGATGAAATCTTGACATACGAACCAGTACTTTATGGTGATTTTATGATTTCTAATGCTGAAATAAAGAATTATGATGAAATTACTGATGACATTAAGGTAGACTAACATTAACCGGTATTTTTTTTGATATAAGTTATAAACATATAAATTTTACCCAGATCTTACTTTGATTTTAAGAGTTAAATTAAATAAAAGTTATACTTTTTGTTCTTAAAATTTTGTTACAACAAAATTGCACAGAATGTTATCTCACATAATGTTATCACACAATGCTATTGCACAGAAAAACAACTGTCTATGTATTAGTAATTTAAATATTTTTTTAAATAAATTTTATTGGTATTTAAATTAGGAACACAACAACAAATGTGTGGCACAATTTTGTAGACCTGAGCCGAAAATTCTAATTTCTAAAAATCTTTTACAAATTTGAATTTTCTACTTTTTAGACCCAACATGACATACTTTTGAAAAAATTTCTTTTTTCAAAATAATAGGCACCTGTTAGTAAGTAAAGTTAATTGAGCTGTCCCTAAAACACATTATTTAAGTTTGCAATTTTGAAATAGTTTTCCTGACCCACAAGTCAAAGGGTAGCCCAAATAAAGTTCAAAATTTTATTTTGTATATACAATTTTAAAATGGTCTAATATATATATATATATATATATATATATATATATATATATATACATATATATATATAAATATATATATATATATATATATATATATATATATATATATATATATATATATATATATATATATATATATATATATATATATATATATTAGGTAACCAAAAAAGTTCGTGCGGTTTTTGGTAATTGAATTGTTTTTAGCATTTTTTACAACACCCACATCGCACAAGGCAAGTAGCTTTGTTGCGTAATAGAACGCGTGTGTCACGCGCAATTGCTGCATATATAGTGAAGGCTTGTAACGAGCTTACAGTAAAGGTTTTGTGTAAAGAAAGGATGGCAACCCAACCAACGATTATTCGATCTTGCTTACTTTACGAGTTCAAACTTGGAAGGAATGCAACACAAGCAGCCAAAAACACCTGCACAGCATTTGGAGAAGGTACAGTAAGTGAACGCACAGCACAGAAGTGGTTTCAGCGATTCTCTTCGGGAGATGAGTCCATCGAAGACCTGCCGCGTTCTGGACGCCCATTATTGGTTGATGAGGATGAACTGAAGGACGCTGTCGAATCTGACTCCAGCCAAACTTGCCAAGAACTTGCAGTGAGGTTTGATGTGAGTGTTGAAACCATCCACCTGCATCTGCATGCGATTGGGAAAGCGTGGAAGCTGAGTCGGTGGGTTCCGCACAAGTTGTCGATCGACAACAAGAAGCAACGGCTTACGATCTGCACATCACTCTTATCACGCCACAATGTTGAGCCTTTTCTTGATCGTTTATTGACATGCGACGAATAATGGATTGTGTACAACAATACCAAGAGTTGCTACCATTGGTTGTCCCCCGATGACCCCATCCCAAAGACACCCAAGCCCAATCTCCACGAGCGGAAGGTTTTGCTCTGCATTTGGTGGACTACAGCTGGTGTGGTGCATTACAAGCTGCTCCCAACAGGCCAAACCATTACTGGACTGGTCTACTCAGCACAGCTGCAACGAGTTCACGACCTGTTGCTTGTAAAGCAGTCTGCACTGGTGCACAGGAGAGGAGTTCTGCTTCTCCACGACAACGCGAGACCGCACACCGCTCGCGTGACTCAGGACAAGCTCCAAAGCCTTGGTTGGGAGAGTTTGCCTCATCCACCATACTCGCCAGACCTCTCCCCTACTGATTTCCATTTTTTCATTTCCCTGGGAAATCATTTAAAAGGACAGCAGTTCCGAGACCAGGACGCGGTTGAAATGGAGTTGAAAGCTTTTATAGACTCAAAGGACCGAGAATTTTTTAGAAGTGGAATAAATAAGCTTGTTTTACGTTGGGAAAAGGTTTTAGATGCTAATGGTGACTATTTTGATGAATAAATGTACTTACTTTTGTCGTTTTGTGTGTTTTTATTATATTCGTAAAAACCGCACTAATTTTTTTGGTTACCTGTTTTATATATATATATATATATATATATATATATATATATATATATATATATATATATATATATATATATATATATATATATATATATATATATATATATAAATATACATATATATATATATATATATATATAAATATATGCATATATTATTATTATTATTATTATCATTATTATTATTATTAACAAAGCATCAATGGTTATCTGTTGCTATGGGTAATATGAAATTAATATTTTCAGAGTGCATATTTTCAAAAAGATAAGAGGTTAGTGGTGCGTAGGTAAAAGAAAAGATCACAAGCATTAGCAAAAGTAAATTCAATGACTTATACAATTTAACATCAGAAATAAAAGAAAGTTATTTGCAGAAAAGCTATGTAGATAATAAGTGTAAACAAACTGACTGCGTTTATTCGTAATTTACTGCGTTTATACGTAAATACATTAATTAAGTAACCTAAATAATAGTAGGAATCTTACATTCTAATATCTAGTGCAATAGTTATCATTCTACCTCAACTTTTTCTGACTTTCACACTAATTCCTTCGTTCTTCTTAAGCTCACTTTACTCTTGGTCAACAAAGCGAGTGATGATCATCTTTAATGAGCTGAACTTGTCTTCGCGGGCCCGGGTATTTGGCCTTTGTATGGCAATTAGCCGGAGGAGGATAAACCAAAATACCCAAAAAAACTATTTAGAGCTACTAACATTCATAGCCGAGTTTAGATTTACATTCACACCTGAGTTTCGATTTACTTACATTCATACCAAATTTAGAGCTATCAACATTCTCACCTAAGTCATGATCAAGAATATATGCATCCAAATGTTTTAATGTTCCTTAATATAAATTTCAAAATGTACGTAAGCTAAATCATAGGGCATAATAGTTCCAGACTCCAAGAGAGGAAAAAATTTTCTTAAACAACATAAAATATAGGCAACAATATATACAATTATGAAAAATTAACAAATGGAAAATCCCTGCTTAAAAATCTTTAGGCATTTATTGGCAGATGACCAATTTATGATTTTATGCAATCTTAAAGACCTGTGTGGTTTGTTTAAAAGCAAATATTCTCAAGAGAATATTGGGTTTCCTTCTGTATTTTAATACCAATATGGTGCATAATTATTAAGGCATCAGAGACTAGCTCCGTTTCTGTATATACCAATCATCGTACAACATTCTTAATCAACGCTATACAATTCAAATGCGCATACAAGGATCTGAAAGAGACTATTTAAAAAAATTAATTTGAAACTCTGAAGATTCTTATTTTTCAGACAATTGTGCTCTTTAGTATAATAATCACGAAAGGTTTTAAATATCTCTATATGCTTAAGTTTTCAATTGTCTCTGGATTTAAAGAATTCAACAAAAACTACAAACTTACATTGATACATTAAAAGTCAATGTATTTATTCTGCGTCATTATGATGCGTTTCATTGGTATGATAAATAAAATTAAATGTACCAAGCAACAAATTATGGTAAGTATTATCCATTCACTATTAATAAATTTTTCTGATAAAATGTATAGTGTGACTGTTAACGAGTCTGAAGCTGTTATTTACGATGCGCCGTTTGCTTAGACTCTAGACAAATTATTAAAACAAACATTACACTTTCCTTTTATATTTGTAAATGTATATCTTAGATGTAAATGTTTATCTTGGTTTATTGTATTTGTTTATATTTATTAATATTTAATTATCATATTAAAAATTTGTATCTAATTATAATAAAAAACAAAAACGAGAATTTTATTTATCTTATCAAAACTTTTTTTTTAACTCATGAACAAGTTAATATAGTATGTAGAAAACAAAAAAATAGATTTAGTTACTGTAATTTATAAATACATTTGCAAATAAAAATTTATGAAAAATAGTTAAGGTTGATTGACGCGTGACTATTTTTTTTATATCCTCAAGACCACATGGGTTTTTTGAGCATCAAAATGAGTTAGATAAATCAATTTGGATTTCTCACCCAAAAAATACCTAATAGGTAATTTTATTAAGTACTCTTAACTGAGTGAAAAACAACATAATTTAAGTCAGTGAAAAGACAAGCGACAAGACAAGTGACAAGACAAATTTAAAACAATTTAAGACAACAAAATTTAAAACATTTTCATAAAGATTTTTTTTAAAAAAAAAAGCAATAATTAATTACGATTTTAATAACTAGCAGTAACTAATGTTACAATTATAAAAAGGTTTTACAATATGTAAGTCTTACAACTGTTTATATATGAAAACCACACCAAAAAAACAATCAGAGTCATACTTTTGCTGTTTTGAGAAAAATCATTTTTTAAGATTTGAAACATCATTATGTAGTTCAATTATTATGTAGTTCAAAAAACCATAACTCAAGACTCCAATTATTTTGCGATTAGTCACTTCAGGTAGACAAAGTATGAATCCAGGGCTACAATAAAGGGCAATAACTCAAAAAAATCAAATTTGTGACTCTGATCGTTCTTCCAGTGTGATCTTTATTTATATATTAGTTTTTTCTTAATTTTTTAATATTATTTCTTTTGTGTTTTTTGATTTTATATTTTTTGTGTTTTTTGATTTTATATTTTTTTGTATTTTTTATTTAAGGACCGTGGCACGGAAAGAAATCGAGAGTTTAGATAAAGTTTTAAAATAAGTTATTAAAAATAGGTTGAAAGATGTTTTTTTCGAAGGTAAACAAATTTTTATTGAAAAATATAAAAAATTACAGGACTTTTACAAACTTTAACTTTGTTTTTTTTTTTTAAACATCTTCGCTTTCAACAAGGCTGCAAGCAGCCACTAATTAAAGTTGGAAGTTACTGAAAGAGAAAAGATGAAGATTGTAGAGCAAGATAACGATTGACAGACGACTTAAAAGATTGCAAATTATGTGAGTCAGGATAGCAAGATGAAGGAAGCGAATTCCAAAGAGCTGATGTTCGAGGAAAAAAACTAGACGAATAAGCGTTTTTGGAGCACTTAGGAACAGTCACAGAAAAAGGATGACACTTAATTAAATGACGAGTAACACAAGAATGAAATATAGTAGATGGCACAAGAGACGCTAGCTCTTTAGAGCAGTGCCCATTATAGTATTTGTAGAAAAGAGAAAAAGAACCAACAATACGACGATGTGATAATGGTTGGAGGTTGGCTGCAAGAGCAGGTCCAACTATGTTTACAACGCACAGTGGGCCAGAATGCACTTTTACTGGACAAAATTCATAACTAATTTAATATTAGAGCTATATTCACTAAAATTAGTATGAGTACTAATATGATGTCTGCGCTTTTTATGAAGGTAATATTTTTTTATTTCGTTGCTATGGATACCTTTATTTTGCTTAGCAACAACCTACTTTTGTTATCTGCAGATATTTTATAAGTGCTATATTCACTAAATTTGGCATGAGTACCAATAAGAGATCACACTTCTTACAAAAGTGATAATTTTTTAAATTTAGTTGTTATGGATACTTATATTGCTTAGTTACCGGATACTTTCCTTAGTTACAAAGTGGTAAATTGATATTTGAATATGTTATCGGATTTTTGACCCACCTATATTGAATAACGAATTGAGTATTTAGGTAAATAATGTTTTAGGAACAATAAAAGCAAAAAATAGTGCAAGAAAACGTAATCAATTTAAATTACATCAAAAAATTATAAAACAGTAATATCGTTTGAAGATTGTTTAAGTAATTGTAAAACATCTGAAGGAAATGCTTTATGATTTGTTTGGTGTGATGTTGATTTACGCAATGATGAAATAACAGGATCACTGGAAACTAGGAGTCTATTGATAAGATCAGTATTTGTTGCTTTTCTGGATGTTTTTCGGCTGAAATTTTCGCGATAAGATTTAAAGTCTTTACTTCTAGCCTCTTGAGCTTCCTCTGACATAAGTCCGATGGGTAATGTAAGGCTTTTAATTATGTCATGTCCATGTATCAATACTTTGTGAACTGATTGAGCCATGTAATACCATGGATAAAGGAACACATATAGTCTAAAAGTGTCAAAACAATAATCCTTGAACTTTAAGCAGTCTATTTCATATCCTGAAGAAAGCGTTACCAAGATAATGTAAAATCTGAATATAAGGTTTTGGTCAATACCCAGAATTTCAGCTTTTTGTTCATATGCTGCAAAAGCACGCCTTGAGGTATTGCCATCATTACTTGTTCCAGAACCACCACTTTTAGGGAAATCAACAACAAGTCCCATTTTGTTCATAAAATCAGTCTGAATCTTTTTTTTAGCTACAGATGCCTTTTCTTTGTGTTCTTTAGATCTTGCTTGCCACTTTCTTGTTTCTTTTTTATATGCAATGTGCAATAACATCTCAAAAAATCGAATCCATGCATGAAGACTGGAAAGACCATATTTGAACTCTCTGTTAGTATAATCTATATTAAGGATATCAAGACTATTCATATTTTTTGGAGAGACACCACACACTGAACAGCATTGGTATGAGTTATTTTTTTCAGATAATATTGTTTGAACTTTCCCATCAATCATTGTAAGTTCAATAATACAATTCACTTCAATAGAAGATCCGCAAACCTCTAATAAAATCATACCCAAGCTTTCTATCTCACTTTTAATGTACTGATCTTCTTCAATCACAGATTCCTTGGATTCCATTTTGTATGCAAATCTTGTGGGTCTACAATAGGCTGTGGAGGACGACTTTTGATTTCTCCAAATAGGCACCTTTTCGTTGCTGTTGTTAAATCCAGTCAAATCCAATGGGACAAGACAAGTAATAAATAATGATTCTTCACGCTTTAAATCTCTGTTAATGTCGGGTTCTGATAAAACTTGTTTATAAATGCTTTGGCCAGTAGCACCATCAAAACCAGCCTTACACGCTAGTGTCATTGTTTTTATTGCTCTGTCGTTCAATATCAAGTGCCTTAGCACAGGTTCCTGAACTGCACAGATTCTTTGCAAAGTATGAGTCATTAAATCTTTTAAAGGAACTGAAGCTGAATAGTCCTCCACTGTTATGTTTGCAGGATAACATTTCAATTTTGCATCTCTGACATCATTGTAAGCGGGGTAGATGTTATATTCTTTCTCCAAGGCTCCGCTTCTAATCAATTGATAGGAAGCTTTTGTCAGACTTGCATCAATTATCAAAGCCAGTGCTTCGTCTGCTGAATATTTAGTTGCTTTATCTGTATTTGATATATTTAAAACATTCTTGGCAGCAATAACAACAGATTCATCTCTAAATTTTTTAATAGCAGCAAAAAATAATTCATTGGATGAATGAGATTCAATTAAACAAGATACACGCCGTTTTTAGTTTTATTAGAACTATTATCAAATGCAACTGGTTTTCGACCACGTCTACTTGCAGTTGGTTCATTGTCTTTTTTTCTGACAATTAAATATTCATAAAGCCAGTTCACAAACTTCTTTTCAAAATTTTTCACAGTATAGTTTGCAGACTTCCACTTTTTTTTATACAAGTAAACAAATCGTTGAACAGCATGTCTAAAATCAACGTCTTTAAAATCAGCAAATTTTGGCTGAATAAATTTTAATATATCTTCAGTAATATTTTGTTTTGAAATACTAAGATTGTTTTTTTGGAGAAAATTATGAATGTCTCACAGTTTAACAAAACCATATCTAAATAATTATTGTAACAAGTATTTTGTATTTAAAAGTAAAATGTTATAATATATATGCCGCCTGGACTACTAATACTTGTTAGTAATTAAGTTACTACAAGTGTTAGTAATTAAAATTAAAAGTAATTAAATTACTGTCAGTGTTAGTAATTAAATTACTAACAACTACCGAAAATATGTTGTTGCTATGTTATGCAAAGTAAGGTATCCATAGTAACCAAAAAAATAAACCTCATAAGAATTCTGAATCTCATTTTAATACATACCCCCAATATTGTGTATTTAGCGCAAGTAAAATACTGTTAAAACAACGTTAATGTAAAAATGAGTTGTTGCTATGCAAAATTTAGTACCATAACAACCAAGTTAAAACATACATAAAATCTGAACGGGGATTTAAGGGGACGAGCAATCAATTAAAACTCGATTGAAGCATCATATAGCTCAAATAAATATAAGACAACACATGGCAAATTGTGGTAATTATTAGTTATTGTGCGGCAAAAAATAAGTTTCTTAAGAAATTTTTTTTTTTAATCTGTGATTTTCAAAGTAACTGAGATAACATGCTATGACAAATTTATTTCACACATTGGTTTTTCTTATCTCTAAATACTCTAGAATAACATATACTAATTTTTTGTTTCAAAAACGTAGATGTAATTGAAATATAACACAACGTTGATGTCACCGTTAATTACTTATTTATAAATTATTTTTTTTTTAATTTAATCTCAATATTCAAATGCTTAGAGTCCTGGTAACTAAGGGGTTTAATATAAATAAATTATCAATAGATTTCTCCTAATTTATGTAGATACTAAAATTAAATAGGTTTTCAAAATTAGACAACTAAAATTTTTCCCATTTTGTCCACCTTCTAGCCCACTGTGCAACGCCTTTTTACACCTTGTTTAAAAGAGAAAGAGCATCATTAGAGGATCCGCCCCAGATATGGCAACGATATTCCATACAAGGCCGGATTTGAGATTTAAAGAGATAAAGAATAGAATCCGAAGTAAGAAAGTGACGAGCTCGATAAAGAGATGCAACCTTAGCAGATGCTAATTTTGCAACTGATTTGATATATGGTTTCCAAGAAAGATTGGAAGTAAGGGTTAATCCTAGAAGATAAAGAGTAGGTGACTCATCGAGGACATCACCGTTTATAAATATAGGAAGATCTAAATTATTGCGATAACGATTGGCGGAAAAAAATTGAGTTTTATCTGAATTAAAGTTCACCAGCCACTGTGAGCCCCATGCTGTAGCAGAAGTAAGATCCTTTTCAAGCTCAAATGCCCCCTCCAATCAATCAGAGGGTGTTGGTTTTTGATCACGACAAGAATAAATGGTAGTATCATCAGCAAACAATGCCACCTTAGATGTGAGAATATCTGGAAGATCGTTAATGTAAATTAAAAAGAGTATAGGGCCAAGGATAGAACCTTGAGGAACCCTTGAAATTACAGAATAAGAAGAAGAGTGTTGTCCATCAAGGACAACTTTTATGCTACGATTGGAAAAAAAGGATTCGATGATCTTAAAGATGTTGCCAGATACACCATAAGAAGAAAGCTTATGGAGAAGACCAGCATGCCAAACTTTATCAAAAGCTTTAGAAATGTCGATAGCGATAGCCTTAACCTCTCCACCTTTATTTAATGCACGATAAAACCTGTTAGTTATTACTGTTAACAAATCAGCTGTAGAACGAGAAGATCGAAATCCATATTGATGTTCAGAAAGTAAGTGATTAGATTCAAGATGAGAAATTAAGTGTTTGTTAGTTAAAGATTCAAAAACCTTGCTTATGATAGGAAGAAGACTAATAGGACGGTAGTTAGACAAATCAGATCGCTCTCCAGAATTATTGAAGATTGGGATAACAAATGCCGCTTTCCAGCAGGCTGGAAAGCAAGACTCTGATAAGCACTTGTTGAATAGTTTTGAGAGTATAGACGACAGCTCCGGAGAAAAATTTTGCAAAACAATAACTGGTATGTTGTCCGGGCCACAATCCGCAGAAGAGTCTGGGCAGGTAATTACTTTAGATACAGATGCTTGAGTGACATGAATGTCAAGCAATCGATCAACCTGTTTGTTGGCAATATCAGGTAGAAAGCAACTAATGGAATCAAGAGATGATGTTGATGAAAAGTTTTTAGCAAACAATTCAGCTTTGTCTTTAAGTGAGGTGACAAAGTCTGACCCATACAAGGGAGGTGAAATTATAGATTTGCCCTTATTATTGATGTTATTAAAGATTCTCCAGTAGTCACGAGAGCCTAATTTTTGAGATGAGATACGAGATTTCATGACCTGAGAATAGCGGGTTTTGGCGTTAGACAAAACTTTTTTACAATCGTTTCTAGCAGTAATAAACAGACGCCTGTTTTCTGGAGAATTTGTTTGCTGATAAATATGAAAGTAACGGTTTTGATTGGCAATCGCAGCAGCACAGTGTGAAGAAAACCATGGAGGAGAGTGAGGCTTGACCTAGATTTGTTGAGAAGGAATAAAAGATTCCATGCCAGCCTGAATCCACGAAGTTATGTAAAAAGCACATTTGTCTACAGGAAGACGAAAGATTTCTACCCAAGGGCCATCACGAAGAAAATCACGGAAAGAATCCCATTTAGCTTTACTGTAGTTTTAAGAGGTTCGATAACAGGGGTATTCAGGTGATTAAGAAGAATGAGATGTTAGTTTTCGAGAAATCAAACTGTGATCAAAAGCACCTAAGGGTGAATGTGGAGAAAATGAGCACTGACTAGGATCAAAAACAAGACATAAGTCGAGTAGAAAAGGTAAATGATTCGGGTTGTTTGGAAAGCGGGTTGGAAAGTTGACTATTTGAGTTAGGGATTGAGAAAGGCAAAAATTGTGGGCTTTAATGCCTGCCGAATCACTGACATTAGAACCAAGCCATTCAGAGTGGTGAGCATTAAAGTCACCAACAACAACTATATTAGCTGATGGACAAAGAGAGAGGGCTTGGTCAATATGATCAGAAATAACGTCAAAAAGTGTGCAGTCTTGAGATGAAGGAGAGCGATATAGAACAAAGAGAAAGGCAATAGAGTGAAGTGTTGCTAAACGAAAGCACATAAAAGAATAGTCTGTGGATTCAAACCTAGTTTCACGACAAACGGGTGAGTTCTTAGGAATCTAAATGCCCAGGCCAAGCATGTGACTATTGGAGTCTTTACGAATTAGAAGAAGATACCCATCAACACTAAGATCACAAGATGAGACAGCTGAAATCAAATTAGTCTCACGAAGAGAAAGTAGGTCTGGTGAACTTAGCAAGAGATAAGACTCAACAGAAGAAAAGTTACTTCGAAGACCACGAATATTAGTGAATGATAGGTTTGGAGAACTTGGTGATGATGATGGTTTTTTGTGTTTTATAGTTGTTGGTACTTTATTCATTTTTAAATTGAAGAACTTGACTCAAAGCATAGATAGTGCTCAGATTACTGTTTAATAGCCGAAGCAATCGTCTCATTACTACTAATAAACCCTAAGCTGTAACAAAGGGCTCCAAATGTGGCCTTCGCAATGCACACCAAAAGTACAAACAGGGACACCATCCATGCGCAACATGGCACTGTTAATACTTTGATATTTTTAAGCTGTTGATGGAATCAGCCTCTCTGAGAGCTACCACAGAGATCGGGAAACGTGACTACCAGCCGGCCTCAGAACCATAAAACTGAGTTTTGGAGCTGTACCCTCATAAGGCGATAATAGAATGAGTTGCCTAGTCATAAAAACAGAGACACAAGCAAAACCCATTAAGTCAAGAAGATACAGCATTCAACATCCTAAACTGGAAACAATGTATTAAAATACATCTGCGCCAGCCTAATAGATGAAGAAGGGGTGCGAGGCTGGTCAACAGATAGAAGCTGTTTACCCCTTAAGTCTTTGCCTAGGAGGCCTGCTACAAGATAGTAGCCGGGTGCTTTTAACATCTGCTGAAGATGAGTATTTTTATCGAGACACCATCTCTAGCCTTTACTCAACCAAGAGCCCCAAGGCAGGGGGTGTTTTAAATCGGATTAGGCATCTCCTTGCCTTTGCCTAAAAAGGCGTATCCTACAAGGCAGCAGGACATGAAGCAGATTGTACTGGGTTACATGTTACCAGTAGCAGTAACGCTAACTCTGAACTTACAAAGACTGTAGTTAAAACTTATAAATTAAAATTGAATATCATAAAATAAGAGCTGGCAGTGATTGTCTAATAATAATCAACAATAATTTTGTTGTATAAAATAAAAACATATTTGCTAAGAAGTGGAAATCTTTACTAAACATGCAGATCTTGCTTCGAGCCGTTGTTTTATTTAACTCATATGTTTAGTTTTAGATTTCCATTTTTTACTTTTTTTTATTTCTCAATATATTTGTATTAAGAACGCAAGAAATGTTCTTAAAACAAAAATATTGAGAAGTAAAAAAAAAATGTCCGCAGGGTTTCTACTGAGATGATATTTATATTTTAAAGTAATAATATTTCTGATGTTCCTGATTATTACCCTGATCACTGCCATTGGATCAATTTTTATGTTGCTAAACATGTGGTTTGTTATTTTTAACAATCTGTTGCCTTGTGGTTTTGAAAAGCAAGGCCGCAGAAGGTAGACTGTTTTGTAAAAATAAAAGAGGATAAATTTCGGTCCACAGCATCATTGTTTTTCTTAAACCGTTCCAGAAAAGTTCTGCTGGCACGATTGTCTTTTGTTTTTTGGCACTTCTAAGTAAAAATATTTTGTTAATTTTACGGAAATCTTAAAAAAGAACCTGTTTTTGCCTAATATTTTAATTGTTGTTTTGTAATCCAGAGACGTTTTGTTTTGGAAAGTTGCTCTGTCTTAAAAATACCATCTTTGGTTTTGGTTCGTAAATTTTATAAAAGAACTTGCTAATCAACACTTTGAAAAGTAGTTATAATCGTGAGTTTTTTCCTCTACGCATTTTTACAGTTGAAAGAGCGTTTTGAGGCGAACTGCAATGCTTCGTACGTTCGGAGATAAAATTCCAAAACCCCTGTTTTTGACGGGTAAGAAAGGTGCCTCTCTCTTGACTGGATTGAAATTGGTCTTTTGCCACAGATTTTCGAAAATGGCTCTATGCATTAGTTCTATTAAAAATCGGAAATGGGCAACACTTTTGCCAGAAACCACACTTTTGACATTCCTATCGTATTTATCAACATATTCTTTCCCCTAAGTAACAAAGTATGTAGTCCCAGAAACTTGAATTTTTTCTCTACTATTTTAAGAGTTACTAACAAGTTGAAATTGGTAGTTTCACTCATTCTAGTGTAAAAAGTAACACCTATGATTTTGAAACCAGTGTTATTGTTCCACTCTATGTCGACCAATTCTGGGTACAATTATGATCAAAACCCCAAAGAGCGACAACCCTTGGTTTTTGAGGCATTGATCGCTAAATCAGTCGCTTTTTTAAACAGTTTTACGTTTTCGAAAAAATAGCGGACATATTTCACGTCTCTGGCAAAAAACTTCGAATCATCTGTCTGCTGCTGTAATTTAAGAGGTTTCAGTGTTCCTGGTAGCGGGAAACCCTCTATTCTGCTATCCGCTCTGACCACCAAAGCAAGAACTTTCGCGACTAATGCACACAGCAGATGAAAGAGAGAGTCACATGGCCCAATTTCCATTGGGAAGAAGACCTACAAAAACTGCAATTCAGAACAGATGCCAAAACTTCTGAGTATGAAGTGTTGACAAAAGATACAAAGTTTTCTTCAAGATTGAATATTTGGAGAATTTGCAGCAGAAACGCTCGATCGATTACATTAAACGCCTTTTCTTGGTCTATTGGTAAAATGAAACTAGGTAGATTTTTAATTTCTGCGTAATCTATAAGATCACCGACTAAATGTTAATTTGAGAATATTGTTCTGCAGTAGATTCCGCAAATTTGATTTGGTTCTATAATTTTCCCCGTTACTTTTGACAGTCTTTGGGTGAACGTTTTTGTGATTTACACTAAAACTAAAAGAATGCGAAGACGGTTTTGCCTGTCTTTGCGTAATTTAGTTTTGGTGTAAATGTTTTTATAATATAAAACCATGGAGTTGAGTACTTCAGATGGTTCACTTGTCAATGTGCGTCCTTCTTGCGAATTTCGGTACTTGACTTGTTCTGGTGTTGAATTTTTTCCAAATTATATAAAAATTTTAAAGGTTTTTCTTCTTCTTCGAAAACTTTTATCAGGGTTACTAACCTACTTCCTCGCTACAAAAATTAATGCTATAACAAATAAATAAAAAAAAAGCCTTTTTAAAACTTTTTTGCAAAAACTCTTTCTTTCTTAAAAGTTATAAACCCCAACTTTAAAGGAAAATAAAATATACGAAAAAAAAAAAAGGAAACATATTTAACTCGCCCCTCAATGCCCAGGAAACATATGTAACTCGCATGTTTATCGAAACTACACAAATGCTGTCAAAATAAGGTAAAATCTTTTACTAAATTAACACAAGTGCTGGAAGTTTCAAAGCTGTAACGCTTGATAAAAAAAAATTGAAGTTTATTCTAAAACACTATTATAATTGAATAAGATTTTATTTTTCTAATCATTGTGAGGGTTGGACACCAACGCAACAAAAAGGAGGTTATTAGGCTGCCCACAACCTATTGTAGAAGATGGAACAGCTTTCCTTATCATCTTATATATATATATATATATATATATATATATATATATATATATATATATATATATATATATATATGTATATATATATATATATATATATATATCAGATAGTTTAAATGACTTATAATTTTGTGAAAACTCGATGGCGTTGTGGATACCAAAAAATTTATATTGCGTCAAATAACCATAACAAAATACTTGATTGATAAGACGAATACAAAGAAAAAAACGGGAGAAAAAGCGCGCTCTAATGAAGGTTTACACATGCACGAATTACTCATAGCTTAGAAATAATGCCCCTTTCACCCCCTTTCCCTTTGCCAAAGTTTCATTATGGTCACTAACCTATTTCCACTCAGCAAAAAAAAAATGAAATGAAAAATTAATGATTATTTAGCAGCCCCTATTAGCACTCATGCTGCAGGAAGGTCGTCTCTACACTACTGGTGTACCCTCATGTCAACTATATTTGTCCCTAATTATAATAAAACTTCCCTTTATGATATACGTGAAAAAAAAATCCTTACCCGATGCCCCACCACAATCACTGCCCGCATACATCAGAGTATTACCTGAACTATTACCCAGAAGTTGCCTCAAACAGACAATGGATTTGAATACGCTACCTATCAAAATTTATGTTAAATCAACATGAAATGACTATTCTTTGAAAAAGTAACTAATATAACTTACATTTTACTTATTTAAAAAGTAAAGTACAAAATTTCAAATAAAATAACTTACTATTATTTGTAAAACTAAATAACAATTTTTCTCAAAATTCTTTTATGTAAGCTGTTTTTGCTAATTAGTTACTTTTACACGTATAAGTAATTTGTTGTTATGATGTTATTTTATTTTACTTTGTAAAGTAAGTGTAATGTTTTTTAAATATTATATTTACATAAGTTTACTTTATAAACAACTTTTTTTACATTTATAAAGTAAATTACATTTCGCTGTAAATTTTTTACATAATTATAACCAAAATTATTAAAAGTGATTTACTAGAGGAGGCTGAATAAGTGCGAATTTCATAACTGCGAATCTGCATAAGTGCGAAGCAGTTGCAAAGACTGGCATAAGTGCGAACTGGCACAAGCGCGAACTGGCATAAGTGCGCTGAAAGAATTTGCAAACATTGGCATAAGTGCGAACTGGCATATGTGCGAATCAATTGCAAAAACTGGCATAAGTGCCAACTGGCACAAGCGCGAACTGGCATAAGTGCGCCGAAAGAATTTGCAAACATTGGCATAAGTGCGAATTGGCATAAGTGCGAACTTGCCAATTTGCCACTTATGCCAATTTGCAATTATGCCAATGTTTACAAATTATTTCGGCGCACTTATGCTAATTCGCGCTTGTGCCAGTTCGCACTTATGCAGTTTTTGCAATTGGTTTGCACTTATGCCAGTTCGCACTTATGCCAATGTTTGCAAATTCTTTCGGCGCACTTATGGCAGTTTGCGCTTGTGCCAGTTCGCACTTATGCCAGTTTTTGCAATTGTTTCGCACTTATGCCAGTTCGCACTTATGCCAGTTTTTGCAATTGTTTCGCACTTATGCCAGTTCGCACTTATGCCAATGTTTGCAAATTCTTTTGGCGCACTTATGCCAGTTCGCGCTTGTGCTAGTTCGCACTTATGCCGGTTTTTGCAAGTGATTCGCACTTATGCCAGTTCGCGCTTGTGCCAGTTCGCACTTATGCCAGTTCGCACTAATGCCATTCGCACTTATGCAGATTCGCAGTTATGAAATTCGCACTTATTCAGCCGCCCCCGTTCCAGTTGTGCACAAAATCAACTTTTTATTAGTAGCATTTAGTTCAATCTACAGTGTTATTGGTTTTGACAGAATTGTCATGGGACAGAATAAAACAAATTTTGTTTTTATAATAATGAAAGCCCAATTTATCAGACAATATGACATCGGTGATTGTTTTCCATGGGAAACAAAATGGATAACTTTTACTTTTTCCTATGAAGTTTAGATTTGGTTCTGTTTACTTTCATCTTTAGGAGGGGTTTAAATGCTTTAATAAAGCAGATGTTTGCGAAAATTATCTATAGGTACAACTTTAGACTTTCGCATTTATAGACACCAAAGTTCAAAATTTTAAAACTAAAATCACTACTAAAAGTCATTAGTCAGAATGACAAAAAGATTCAACAGAAAACAATTATTTTTTTTATGCTACGACAGTTTTGCCTAGTTTTGCGAGCATTCACATACTCTAGCTTATATTGTAAAAAATTGATGCCGCGGTTCTTTATAAATGTTCAAAGCAATTAAACAGATAAGTGATTAAATAGTGCTTAGTAAACTAATGAAATTATCTTAAGTCTAGTAAAAAAATTAAAAATACAATTTGTTGGAAAGTTTATTTTATTTTTCAGCATAAAGAAGTTATATTTGAATTATATAAAAAGAAAAAAACAATTATTTTTATTCTATAGTGCTGAATCAGCACAAAAATGCATTAAGCATCACTTTCTTAAAACAAAGAATTCTAGTTATCTGTACATTCGTTTTGCATGATGTTTGGTTTGCATGTAGGATATACATAAAGTTAGTATGTTAACCAGTAAAAACTTATAACTATGTTTAAATCCATAATGGTAGCTCTAAGTATTTGATGAAATTAAAAAAAGGGGTAAAATTCAACAAGAACCATCCCGTAATTCCTAAAATACACAGAGAATTAAATAGAATCTGATTCACATACTAACTTATTTACAGATAAACAAACCCTGACAATTTCATTCAAAAATAATTCTTAGAAGCTAAAATATGCTTGTTTTAAGTTTGAAAAATCACAAACAGAGAAAACCTACAAAAAAAAATCCTCCTTCCAGGTGTTTTTCTCTATCAATAAATCCTTTTAGACTTTAGGTTTCTTCATTTTTTTTGAAAGTTTATATTATCAAGTTTTGTTAATAATTTTGGCACAAAACAACCAAAAAACATTGTTGCTAAGGACGTTGCTACAGAAAAAAACTAATACATGTCATTATAGGAAGTAAATTTTAGAAAAATCTAATCAAAAAAGTTAAAGTATATATTTTCTGAATAAAATGCGTTAAAGTATATATTTTCTGAAACAGCAAAAATTTCTTTGTTAAACTACACCAATAACAAATATTTGGTTTTTTACATATTCTTTACTAGACGACCACCTTAAGAACTGTAGGGCTAGAAATAAATATATCAATTTCTATTTATTTTTAACTCCTTATTTATTATTATAATCATGTTTAATTACGATTTTAGTTTTAAAGTAGTGTGCTGCAAATAGTTTGGGCATTCATTATAACTAATAATAAGTTTTTACGGAAAAGTCATTACAGCGTTTTATTAGGATTTTTTATATATTATATTTATAATATATTTTACGATTTTACCGTTAAATTTTTATACTTTTGGAATCATTAACTATCATTTGATGTAAGACTATTTATTGAAATGATTATTTGATTACTGATTGAACGATTTTCATATAAAGTATTGACTCTGATGTGTTATTTTATATATTTGATATAAGTCTAAACTAAAATTGACCGCAAATGCATATGCAGTATACATCTGTGTCTATAATTAACAATTTGTAGACTATATAGTATTTATAAACTGATTTTAAATTATCTTAAGGCTGCCTTTGCATGACGTGTCAAATTGCAATTTTTCAAGAGTCGTTTATCACCTCAATGATTAACAAATTAAAATTGTATGTCATTGAGCGCAATTCTTTGCGTAGATTAAAATCTAAGAAGTGATTGATTAAAATGCATGTACCACCCTCTGGCTTTAAAGTCATCTAATTTAATGAATAACTTTATAATTATTAATTTGAAAGTTTCAAATATTTTCAAATTAAATCAATTTTATCTTAACATTGCATATTTGTTATTAATAACTTGTGAAAAAACTATGATATAATAATAACTATAATAACAAAGCTAACATATTTTATTCTTTTGCCATTCTTATCAAAGCTAACATCTGTTTCTGACTGTAGCATATTTTTGCTTAATTAGGAAAAGATCAGCTTTGTTTATAAAACTGTTATTGAATGCAATGTTTTTGGCATTAAAACTAGATAATAAATTATTTTTAATATAAAATGAAAATATAATCAGAAAAAGTAAAAAAAAAAAAAAACTTCTTAAATCCCTGATCATGGGGATTTTGAGGGATACAAAATTTTATAAGAACAAATATATCAATAATATAACAAACAACACATGCTATCGTTGTTATACAAACTAAAAGAATCAAAATGTTCTTAAATGATCACAGAGTTCGTAGTAAGCTTTAATGTTAACCCTGAGATTTATGGAGTTAAAAGTCCAGAGATTTGGGATTTTACAGTCTTATGAACCATGTATAACATATTCACCTGCCTTTTTTTGAATGAAACTGATCGTTTTATGTGCTAATAGGCTGGGTGAGTTAAAATGAGCAATTGCTTTTACTTAGTAATTCGTCACCTTTACGTGAATAAAACCTTAAGCCATATTGCTAAAAACCAAGCCGAATCGTTCATTTTTATTCACCCAGCTTATTGTTTCATAATTTTGCGTCGGATTGCTGCATATGTGTCATGTTTCATACTTTTGAGCATTGCGCGTGACCATGCAACTAAATTTCCTGTTCACTAATTCATTAATTAGATTACCGGTATTGAAAGAAAATTACGCAATGACTCACTAGTCATAAGAAAATAATTATTGCAAGCTTTCGCTTTATTTATTCACGTATATCTAATTTATGCTAATTCGTAAAACTTATGTAACTTTAATGTAAAAATAATTTATCTACAACACTATTCAAAAAAATTCCATTTATACTAATAAGTATGTATCATAGTAACAATCGGTCGTTTGACCAATAGCGTCCAATTTTGTTATGAGAATAATAACATTGGATCTAAAATTTTAGGAGTCCCTATCTTTACATAAATCATTGGCTAGCTGAAGTTAGATCAAGAGGGTAGCTTCTCAACTTTGTAGTCAAAAGATTCGTTGGAGTGCCAAAAGGGATTTGCAGATTAAAACATCATTAGAGGTAAAATAGCAACAAATATTAGTTTAAAACACATAATTTTAATCTAATTTCAAATGAATATTTTAACTAATTTGAATTTCCGTGTTAATACATGGACATTAAAAATTGTGGGTAGTTTTTAAAAAGTTTATATATAAAAGCAAATTAAAAGATCGTTCAGAACAAACAAAATGAGCTTAGGAAAGATTGTAAGCTTAAAATTCGTAAACATATGAAATCCTACGCTCAATTATTTATAACGATAGCATAATTTTTTTTTTAAGAAATAAAAAGAAAATACTAAGCAAGTGATAATAACAAACTTTTTCGTTATTGGTTTCGTTTAAAAATTTAAAATGAATCAAATAGGTGAAATTGAAACTTTTTTTATTAAGAATGACTGTAAAAATAGTAAGATTTTATATGTTTTAAAGAGTAAGTAAGATTCTTATTGAATTGATAAAAAATAAGATTAAAAAAAAGTCAATAAAAATTAATGATTAAAGTTTTAATTGAAAATCACCCGATGGGCTCCGCTTTCATTTTAAAATATTTTAGATCCTAAGTTTTATGTAGAAAAGTTATTGTTATTTAAAAGATATTGAGCACAAACCGAATATTTTAGTTAATGTATGCATGATTCACTGCGCTATTTCCTATATTAGTCGATGGGGGTACATATTCCGCTTTGCTAAATACTGTCAATATGCGCCTTTCCTTACATAAGTCGATGCAAGTGGCTCATTAGTCGTCGTATGTATTTTGATGTATCTTTTAAAATAAATTTATAAAATATATAAAACATATAATAAGACACACCGTAATATACAAAGTCATAATAATAAGATTAAATTTATAATTTTTTTGCAAAGTTTTGTTGGAAGATTAGATGTTTAAAATTGTGAACCCGGTATATAAATATATATATATATATATATATATATATATATATATATATATATATATATATATATATATATATATATATATATATATATATATATATATATATATATATATTTATATATATATATATATATATATATATATATATATATATATATATATATATATATATATATATATATATATATATATACATATATTTATAAATATATATATATTTATATATATATATGTATATTTAAAATAAAAAATAATAGTTTACATTTAAATGTTAAAATTTTTAACATAAGACCGCCAAGCACAAATGGCCAAGTCTGGACCATATGGCAAAATTTTTTTTTACATTTTAATACTTTTCTTCATAAAATTTTCATTTAGTGCAACACCTCAAGTAAATAAGAGTCATTAATTTAAAACCGGTTTTTTTTAAATTAGAGCAACAGAAAACGCTGACGAAAATCTATCAATAAGAATCAAAGTACACTAGAATAATCACATATTGCAACCTGATTGCTTATTTGTTTAAACTCCATTTTAAAATTTTAGGAGAAAATGAACTTTCAAAGGGAAAAATTACTAACACAATAAACTTGATGTTTTAATTTTTATTCTTAGCAATTATAAAAAATACAAAAAATGCTTTAAAAACTATATATTTAAACACGAATAAAATTAGATATTAAAAATGGGGTTAGTTCGAATAGACACTTGGTTCACAGGAATATGGTTAAGTTTCTAAACACTAAAATAATTTATAAAACGTATAACACACACAACAGTAAAATGTAGAAGGTTTAAATTGAAAATTTGATTACTTCAAAAATTTTAGTTTTATGATATTAAGGAATGGTAAACAGACTGATCAATGAAGTGAACGAATTGATTGGCGTATATCCTGACAAAAAAATCGACTTTTTAGGGAATGGGGGCAAATTATTCCCGTACCTAAATTTTTTTTAAATATTTTTGGCTAAATAATAAAAGTTATTACGTTTCTTCAAAACAACTTTTTTTTTTTTTTTGTTAAAATGTAAGTCTTGAATTGCAAACCTAAATGATTTTTAAATAGATTTATAAAGTATTAAAATAACAAATACGCATAATATAATACAATTATACTGTCCAAGATATAATAAAATATAACTAGAATATATTGAAATAAGAAAGTCCGTAAAATTGAGGATTAAGGTTATAAACATAATTAAGGATAAACTTATGAATAAAGAAATATAATTTATAAAAGAATTTATAGAGTATTGAAAAAGCAAATATTTTACAAAACATAATACAAAAGGTTTAATTTTTAAGACATATTTAAGTTATATATATATTGTATATATAACTTATTATTTTCGAACTTTTTATAAAAGTTTACTTCTTTTGGGTACCAGGTTGACCTACTTTTAAAAAATTTTTTATCCTTGTGTATTAGGGTCCCTATAAACGTTAATGGGACTTGGGGCACCTATAAAAATATTTTTTATTTAAAATTTTTTGTTAATCCAGTGATATTGCGTATATTTAGAGCTATTACAAGACAATTTTTGAAATAATCTGTTTTTCAATGCACCTTTATATGTGTGTGTGTGTGTGCGTGTAAATTACCTACAGAAAATGATTTTAACAGTTCAACAACTGGATGATAAGAATTATAATGGTCAAAATATGTTCTTCCAAATCAGGCATGAGCTTCCAAATTTTATTAGCATTTCTACCATCCAACCCACCTCCTTTACATTCATGCCAAATTATCGCATGGTTACTTAGCTATACAGCAAATTCAGGTTCCTTACTTAAACATTAGAAATCTCTGTAACAATTGTCATTAGCAAATGAAGTTCTCCAACTACATCAAGAAGAAATGGATGTATAGTTTTTTAGTAGATTCGAATAGAATATTAATTAGATCCATTTTAAGTCAATATCTGTTTCTATCTTAAAAATATTCATAACAAGTTTTAAGGATCTTTGACAACCATCTATTCTAACACTAATAATAACTTTATCTATTTCTTGTCCCCTAACAGTGCAAATAAAGTTAACCTAGTGATTTAGAATCTTTCACATACACTAAATCTTTAATTGCAGGATGTAGGATTTTTTTATTTCCAACTTTTTTCTTAGCTGTAAACTAACTTTTTCTACTGCGTAATAATCACCACGACTACACGACCATATCTTTATTTTCTTTGAACTGTAAGCTTCCACCCCTAATCTACCCAAATCTTTTCTGCAGTCCGTTGCAATTGAGTTTATTCTAGAATCTAATAGATCGTGATCTCTTTTTGTATTAAAGATAGCTTGACTTGATACTTTTTTAATTGTCCTCTTCATTCCTATCTGTAGACTCATCAATTTCGCCGGTCGACAATTTCAAAGTTTTCCCCAAATGAATGTTTTGGACTTACTGGATTTCTTTTAAAAATTTGGAGAAGACTTGTTGTACTGTTTTTAAACCTAAAACTTAAAATTTAAAACTTAACATAAGATTTAATAAAACCTAACCCTTATTCTAAACTTTTCTTTTATACAGACTATAATTTATTTATTCTATTACCTTTTGAGATTAACAACATTCTTAAGTTCTCCACAGTATCTTTCTTACTACAGGAATGTCGAATTCCAACTCCGATTCTTTGACAACAATTAAAGCAAATCGTTTTAATAATTTCATTTGATATTACAAGTTTATTTAAATAAACACCTAAAACATTATAAGAAATAATATATTATATAAATTTTTATACTTTATAAGTTATTATTAATAGTAAATCAATTAATTTTCAAATCGATTAAGTAATTTACAACTTTCATTTTATGCGAATTGAATTTGACACGCTTTTGTTACTAAGTTTACATTAAAAGATATACATTACCTTAAGGTTTACCTCTTTGGATTAATATCTCTATTTGTAGAATACACTAACATATTATATATATATATATATATATATATATATATATATATATATATATATATATATATATATATATATACATATATATATATATATATATATATATATATATATATATATATATATATACATATATATATATATATATATATATATATATATATGTTGGGTAAGGTTGCTAATGTTGTGCTCCCTAAGACCAAATTAAGAAATGTAAGCCATCTACTGAATTGAAACGTGGATATTCAATTGTATTTTATAACTTAGGGATTGCTTGAAATAAAGATGTTAAAAAAATTCATAATTTAAGAAGCGTTAAGGTCCAAAGAATCAAATTTAAAAAATAGCGCTAAGAGAACAATTAAAGGAACTAGATTCTTAATTGTACCATTGTAATTCAATACTGTATTACTTTCTTGATTTCAAATACTTTACAACTTCGCAAATATTTTATGGTTTTAGATTTAAGCGATTAAAAGAACTGTCTAAAACGAATGATTTTTGTAAATCAGCAATTTGAAATAATCTGGTATAACATAACACCTTACTACCCATAATCGAATAAAATGAAGTTTTTTATTTAATAAACTCTATGCAATTTAAATTTTTTTTTCTTTTGAAAATGCCAAAAACAGGTATCACCAAATATGGTACATTTTTGATTCAAATTATATGCTTACCAACGGGATAGCTAAGATTAGAATAGAGGAAGAAGGCTGGTCTTAAAGATATTTATACTAAATAATGTAAAACAATATATACTATATTTGTTTTAAAAAAATTATAGTTGAGTCATTTGCATATACATTTTATGTTCCACGTGCCTTAAAAGTTGGTTTAGGAATTCTGTATTTTAAACAAACGACATTTATCCGATATTGCAATTACGATGAGCAAAAATAGCTTCTTCCATATCCGTTTTTCTCCATGATCCATATCTTTTGATAATTTTACATTTTTATAAACACCAAAATGTTTTCTACAAATTCTTTTAGTTATTTTCTATATATTTATGAAAGTTAAAGAAAAATTATAAAAAGTTGTCCAAATTTTTTTGGGAGGGGAAAGTTTTGCTCCAATTCCCTAAAAGTTGTTTTCGTCAGGATGTACGCCAAACGTTTTGTACTCTTCATAGATCAGTCAGTTTACCACTGTATAATATCATGAAACTAAAACTTTTGATGTAAACAAAATGTCAACCTAAACCTACTGCATTTGACTAGTGCACACCTTTACTTAGGATATTGAAAAGCGTTTAAACTTTTTTTTAAAAACAAAACATTTCTATAAGCATTCGAAAAAATGTTAGCAGCATATAAAGTAGCGAGTCCACGCAGTCCATCTAATCTGGATGTCAATAGGCAAAACTTTCACAGAATACTTTCCTGCTTTAGTCTAGTAAATTTAACCACCTACTAATTAAAATGCATCTGTTAGGTGTATATAAGTTTCTAAAGCCATTTATATCAATTAAAAAATTCTACAATTTTTTATTATTTTGTGCTTTTTTATACTTGAGTAACTACTATCAGTTTAAAAACGTTTTTGAAAGTTCTAAATTTTTTTCCAAAATTGAACAAAATCCCAAAACGTTACTGCAATTATTAGGAAATATTTCTAATACTCTAAGCTTTAAATGCAAATCGAAAGTTTTCTTAAAAAAAGACTAGTTTTAAAATGCTGTTGTTATGGCACGAAATTAAATCCGCTGTGGAACAATTGAGAGTTTATGCATACACGGCTTTTCTCTCCAGGCGGAGTTAGAACGAATCTGCAACTTAAAGGTTTTTTTGTAATTAAATTGTTTATTGCGCAATTCGTTTTATTATAAAAATTGCACGTAAAAGTATTGAATAAGTTGTTTTGATAGACGTTAATTAATTTTTAAAAATAAAATAATTACACTAAATAACTATTTAATATAGAATAAAAGTTGTTAAATCTTACTTCAATTGTAAGTTCACTTGTAGTTGACATATTTTACTTCCACTGTTAGTTTATTTAAATTACAGCGTTATGCCAAAGAATAAATTAAATTATGCGGAAATATATATTACATTATGAGTAAACTCGTCTAATTTTTATTTTTTATTTTTTATTTCTTTTATGTTTTGCTCTACATATAACATTTACAAATTTCGTAAACTAAACGTGTAATATTTACAAGTTTCGTGAGTCAAATTATATAATGGAATATAAATATTTTCAACCAATAATAAACATTTTTTATCGTAAATATAAATATTTTTATATATTATTCGTGTAAAAGTCATGTTTTATTTATTTAGTTTCTTATTTTAATTTCATATTTTCTTAAATTTATTTTTTTATTTTTAGTCCAACTGGAATCTTCTCTTTGATAAACTTTACTTTGATAACAAACTACCTCTCCAAAATTTAGCACTGTACCTTCTTTATATCACAGTACTGCAACTGTCACTTACATTGGCTCCAATTTAGTTTCATTTGCTCTTAAGCACAGTGCGAGGCAAAAATCGACTTTGTCGCCCCACTTGTTTAACATATACAGCGAATAATTCCTTAAAACTAAAAAATAATAACTTTTTCAGTACTTCTATACATGGAAACTTCACAGGTTTAGTTGCTTGTGCTGACGACATCTTTCTGCTTATTATTATTATTATTATTATTGTTATTATTGTTATTATTATTATTATTATTATTATTATGTATTTCGCCGATAAGAAAAGTTTACAAGTTTATGCAATACAAATATATAAATACATGGCTGGGGCAAGAAGAAGACAAGTTTTGTCTTATCACCAAGCCCATTTGAATAAAAATGTCAATAATAAAAATACAAAACAAAGTAACTCGTTAAATAAACGTTAAACAAAACGTTGCGTTAAAATAAAATAACGATGAATAAAAACTAAAAATCATTTTACGCTATATTACAGTGTACCATATCCAAAAGTATACGAAGATTTTTTAATTAATTATTTTAATTAAATTGTTTTTTTCCTAACTGGTTTTAGCTTTATAAACCTTTTGAATTTAAATCATAAAATAACAGATAATACACGAACAACAAACAAACAAACAAAAAAAAAACATTTTTTAAAAACATTTTTTAGCTCTACTCTACTTCATCTGGTGTTGAAAGGTTTAAGGTGGGATACAGAAGTATCCAACAATTTTGCCTAACTATATAGACTATATATTACCCAAAACATATACTTATAAATATATATATATATATATATATATATATATATATATATATATATATATATATATATATATATATATATATTAGTATATAGCGTAATATATATATACATATATGTATAAATATTTATATGTATATATATATATATATATATGTAAAATATATTATATATTACTGCAAAGATTTACTGGCACTGGATCCAAAACATAGAAGAAAAAATCTCTAATCGAAATGAATAGGCGCAATATTTATTTTTTGTCCCGGGCGCAAAATTCCTCGCTTCACCACCCCTCTAATAGGTTAAGTTTTGTAATCACAAGAACATAACATATAATATATTGATTACATTTGACTAAAACGAAAAAAGGCGTTATCAAACATTTTTTGGTGGTAATTACTAAAAGAGTCTCTGATCCATCTTATCCTCGTATTATTTCATGGAAGGATTGACCTTTAACCCTGTAGAACCCATAATCTAGCTTAATTGAGTTATAGCTTAAAATAAATATTAGTTCTACTTTGTTTATATAGTGCTAAAGTTTTTAAAAATTCCGAGTTATTTTTTGGGATTCTTTAATTTTAGTTTCGCCGCTATCTAATGAAGAAATAATTTAAAGTGCTTATAATATATATTATTAGGTTTTTTAAAAAAGTGCATTTAAAATATTTTGTTTATATTTTTTTTCTTTTAAAAATGTGTTTTTTGTTTATCCTCACTTAGATAAAGTTTCATTTTTTTTTAAACTGAAACTTTGTCTAAGTTTCAGTTTAATAAAACTGCTGATGATTACAGATTGTAAAACTTTTTTTCTGCACTTTTTGAGCCCCTTTGTGCGAATTAATGGAAATATTTCAATTTCATCAGTAGAAACCAGATAACGAAACCAGGTCATGAACGCTTGAACTAATGACGTTCCCTTTTTTTTTTTAGATTTTTTTGAGCGAAGTAAAACTATAAATAACTTTTAATAAAAAGTTTTTTGAGTGACTTTTTACATTATAATTTTTACATTATTGAATCTTTTTCTTTATTAGAATACGTTATAATATAATTTATTTATGTTAACTTTTGATTTTTTTCCTTTTTCATATTTTCACTTTGTGGTTTTTTAAAAAACTTCACTTAAAGGCAGGTCTCAGCCTCTCCAAAACGTTATTGGTGATTGCAGTGCATTCCTAAGGAGTGGGATCGCCGTTATCCACTACTTAGTTCTGATTGGTTATCATGGCATCAACATTTTTTTAACTCTTACACCCACGTATAACAGCGCTTTGTGAGCTTTATATTATGAATTTGTTACATTAACGACATTTATATACTTTTATCTCACGTAGCTGATTATCAGTTTTCAATTTATTATCTAGAGTTTAGACCATAAATAGTAGCACACTTAATAGCCTATTTTTTCTTTTTATATTGCCCGTACTATCATTTTTTATCATTTTACTTAATATTTTGTTATCTACTTATTTTATTGTTTTTGTATGGCGCAATAATTTTAGCCATGGTTGCCGTTTATAAACCAGCGGATCTATATTGACATGTTTACTCATAGACCATTGTTTTATAATTTGTTTAGGATGGCTAGAGCGTGAGTTATTTTTCACCCTACCCTTAGTCCTAAAAATTTTTTGCTCCTACAAAACAGTCTTTACATTTATTTATGGTTCTCACCCAATGACATCATCTACAATCTACTTCTATTTTCACATCTCCCAGGTAAACGTAACTGGACGGCTCCATTGATCACTTTTTGCGATGTTTGTGTCGCATAAAACAAACAAATTTATTCTTTGTGGCTGGAGAGCCCGATTTTTTTCAATGTACACCACAACAACAAAAACGGACATTAGGCTATCCCGCTGGATGTGGTTACGGGGCTCAATAACCTAATGACTACGCTGACACTCACGTACACGTTCATTCGGAAGCTCCACAATACACGTCGGATCAGCGCTCACTGGCTATGTGCTCGGATCTAAAATCTCACTCCATAGCACATCATTCCACACTAGCACGGGGCAGTAACTCTTTTGGCTAAGACTCACACTTGTAGACATCAACAGTCTCTAAAATCAGTATATCAAATATTTGTTCTTTGTTGCATATGCTCTACACACAGAGTGACTAGGGCGTTAGTTATTTTTCCCCATGCCTCCTTATTGTCTATCCTTCGTTTTTCTACTTCACAAAAGTCTTGCCACACATTTTATATTTTCTTATCATTTTTATTTTTTATTCAATGACACCACCAACAATCTGTTTTTATTTTTACATCTTCCAGGTCTACGTAACTAAACGGCTCCGTTGGTCACTTTTTGCGGTCTTTGTGTCGCATAAACGATTAAAATTGTTATTTAACATCAAATTTCGTAACGAATTAGAATTTTTATGTATGATTGAAGATTTGAAATCGCTTTTTCTCAAAACGTTGAAAAGTGTACATACATTGTTCTGGTACTAAGCCAGAACAACGTTTATGTAAACATACCAATATATGTTGAGAGAAATGATTATTAAGTCCACACGAAAAATCTGAAAAAGTAATAAAATTCATTAGCCTTTTACTTTTTAACTTTAGCTTTTAACTATTGACGGTAAAATTAATTTTATTTTTAAAAGAAATTTATCAAGTACGACTAATACCATTTCTTTTTTAATATATTTAGAATGAAGTATTCTGTTGGTTTCTTCCTTGTGATCTTATTTTCATTTTCAATAGGTAATAACAAAGTAGTTTTTTTTCCAAATAAATATTTTTAAAGAAAAAACATTTTTACTTTACTAAGGTTGAACTTAGCTAACAAAATTGTACCCTCCTCATGCCCTCCGATTGATTTATTCAAAACCTATTTAAATTCCTATTGATTCATTGAAATCCTATTTAAATTCTGCCAATAATAATTTATTATGAGATAGTGAGTTAACGTTAAAAGTAATTAAGGAAGCTTTCTTATCTCTAAAAATAAACAAACCACCGGGTTTTTATGGAATATCCAGCAATATAGTAGTTTAA
>NC_088928.1:49315000-49320000 GCF_038396675.1 Hydra vulgaris | reverse complement strand
TTAATGTCATGATTCATATTTATTATGTCAAATTTTATTTCGAGTTCTACTTTTAAATCACTGATTTTTTAAATATCTTGTTGTAAGATATATTGTATTCGTTTCGAAATAGCCTTCGGCAGCTAAATTTTACATTGAAATTTTATAATAAGTACTTATTAAGAAATAATAATTTGCTAAATGAACCATTTTGTAGACCAAAGTTTAATACATTTTGTATTACTTATTGCGCATCTTACCATTGGAATAAAATAGTTTTCCTAATCTTGATCCTTTGATTTGGTTTTTTTTTTTTAATAATTTAAAAGATTTTATTCTTGCTATGGATAACATTTTAAGTTACTATTAGTTAATAAACCTTGATTTATGAGATTTGTATTAATATATTTGCTTTCTTTGATTTATAATAGAAAGTTAAGTAGAAATTTCAAAAGGTTTAAAGTCCAGCTTGAGAAGATATTGAGGATGAAGATTCTCATTGTGTAAAGTTCTAGAGACTTTGTTGTACCAGTTAAAATGTTTAAAAAAAAGCAATTCCTTAGGATTTTTTAGCGATTCTTTTGCTTTAAGTTTGTAATTATAACAAGTTCACTAAAATAAAATTAATGAAAATCTTTGATTTCAAAAAACATCATATAGAATAAGCATGCAAGTTGCAAAAAAAAAGCCGTGGGTTTCCATACCGAAAAACGAAAAGGTAAACATATGTCAAATGCCACAGAAAAAAATAGAACATTTTTTAGAACTTATGTTTTGTCAAGGTTTGCTTCAAGATGTGTAAATAAATAAAAAGTTTGACAACGGAGATGAACAAAAATATGAAATTTGGCCACAACAATCACATTTTATAAAGAAATTTGCTGAGAAACTAACTATCTTCTTATGACAAATATTTCTTTACGGAGAATTCTTTGTGAAATGATGTCACGGCAGCTTGCATAGATGGGTTTCAAACTTTGATTGCTGTTTCTAAAATATGGAAGTATAAAAACATTACTAAGTTTCTTGAAAAGGGTACAAGGTATCTGAAGAGTAATTATCCTTCCAAATGTAGTGAAAATTCCTCTTTGCATAGCCACTCTACTTCTTTTTCCCTTTCAGACATGATCCAGACTTTTATCAACCCACTAAAGCTGCTGACAATGAACGATGCATTGACTATGCTAACCTCAGTTTAGCAATCAACCAGGTTCGCCGTTAATTGCTTAAATAAGGTTTGCCCAGTCCAGGTAAATGGTCAATTAAAAAAAAAAAGTCTATTTCATCTGTCTATAGATGACAGCAAAGTCTTGTTGATGTACTCTGTCTTGCTGATGTTGTTTTGGCCAAAGTAAGAATGATTTTCTTTGTTTAAAAAACCCTTATGCTAAGTCAGATAAGGCATCATCTTATCATGGCAACTTCTACTTAGAAGTCATTTAGAAAGTTTGCAAAGCAAATCAATTCTTTCTTAAAAGGTATGATTACAATAAGCCGTCATGTGGAAAAGATCAATGTGACAGAGAGTCAACAGAAGCGAAAAGTGTCATAAGGTGATTTGTTGATGCTTGAAACAATTTGATGATTGATGAAGATATATATGAGGCTCTTTATAATGCGAATGGAATTCAAAATGCTGATGTCGCTGAAGTTGCAATAGACTCCAAAGCCTCTACTTTATCAGGAACAAATCTGATTCTCAAAATAAAAAGTTATCATTTTTTTCAGTTTTTCTCTGTTTAAAATAATGTGGAGATACTTACGAACTGGAAAAGGTAAAAAAATGGGATAAGTTTAACACTCTTTGGTTTTGTACACAAATTAGGTGTGCTGAATAATTTTATAATACTCAATTATTAACAGAACACATGCTTTCAGAAAACCACACTTCTCGATCTGCGGCAAAATCTATAGTAGACATGTCAAGCTTTTCTTATGTCAACAAAATGAACCTAAATTCGAACCATGATTTTTCTGATCACCTGCTATTATCCCATTCTATAATTAAACAAGGGATAGAAAACTTCACAAACATCACTGGATAGACATTACCAAAAAGAAAAATGTTTAGATATTATTTAAAGCAAAAACATTGCTAATGCAAATGTTTATAATTGTAGAAGAACGTGAGAATAAAACGAGTCTAGAGCAAGTTCACCAGCAGCTGAGGACAATGTTAAAGCCAAGTGAATATCTGACAACTCAAAAAACTCGATCATTATTCATTTTTGTGTGCAGCAATGATTAGACGTTACTTTTTCTTCACCTCAACCATTAGGTTAATGATGATGACATATATGTTTCTTGTATGGAATTCTCTGAGGCACCTGGAAAGAACTCCTTTAAGTGGCTAACTAAAGAAAACACCCTCCAATATTTAACTATTGACGTTGTTTATAGGATTGATGCACCAACACCATTTCTCTCTCAAAAGACAATATTGATAAGGTGAAAATTCAGATTAGCAATTCATAAACTTCTTAAAATTTTTATCATATACATTTCCGTTATACAAGTGTATTATCTCAAACTTTTATAAATGTATTAACTCAAATTTTTTAATTAAAGTAATAATTAATAAAGCTGTAAAGTAGCCGTTGCTAAGCATGCCTATATCGTTGCTAGTGTATTTTTTTAGTAAAATATTGGCAAAATAAGGCACTTCTAGAACTTTTATAGGCATTTATCTCTCGATCAAATGAATTTTTTTAAAGATATTTAAAGATGCATGTTTAAGGAAATTAAATAACTTAAACTGTTTATCGCAGATATAAGGCCACGGTTGTTATGGGCAATTAATTCGGCAGGTTACTCCTTCCCAGGTCCTTGCATGCATATGATTTTTATTCCATTTAATCAATGTATGCCCTAGTGCCTTTCGAAAATACCTAAAAAAACTACGTGCGAGTAATGGCCTTATAAGATCTTTAAGCTCAAAATTAGGGTAGAATTTCAAGTTTAGTGGTTTCGAACCATAACTTTTAGGCAACCAAAAATGTAACCATGTTAAATATTTACTTTCACTGTAGATATCTTTCCAGAATAACAAAAAAATTAAAAAGAAGTGTTTCTGTCATATTCATGATGCTAAAATTGCCCCACAAGACAGCAATTGCACTACTTGCACAAATATTTAAACAAAATGGGCCAAACTTTAGGACCTAATATCTCCAAAATAAATAGGAGTTTTAAAAAAATTAATTTTCCAGTAGCCTACTTTTATTGCTTTATTTAAAAATTATGACAATTTGAAGACTTCACTTCTAGAATTTGTTAATTTTGCTTAGATTTCTCAGACAATTGCTCTTAATAACATTATACCGTTAACTTAAATTAAAGATTTAAAGTTTTAGTTATTCTTTATTTAATTTTGTTGTTGTTGATGTTATTGCATTAAATTTCCGTTAATGAAATAAACTTTCCATTTAATTAATTAACTGTTCGTTGAAAAACGGAAACCCGCCTTCTGATTTAAACAACATGACATGAATTAGTTTTTTATAAAACAAGCTTCATTTAATGAAGTGTTCCTTTGCTTCAGTTAGAAGACTAAATTAAAATATTTTTGAAACGGTAATGCATATTCTTTTAAAGATATGCAAACATTACTGTTTGCATATCTTTACTGATCAAATTTGCATATCTTTACTGATCAAATGATTGAACAAGTTTGCCTTTGACAAAAACGTTTTATCAAAAATAATTCATACCCAGTGGGCGCAGTACGTTTTTAAAACGTTCTTTGGACGTTTTTATTAGGTTTAAACCTTATAAAAACGTCTAAAAAACGTTTTAAAAACGTACCGTGCCCACCGGGGTATAAAATCAAATAAATAAACCGTTTTCTCCCTCCCAAGTTCTTATAACTTTCTTCTTTATCATTATTAACAATATGCTATAAACATTTTTGCAAAATTGTCAAAGAGCTATCTGATCTACATCGATTTCAAATCGACGTCAATAGAGTAGCTAAGTTAATTAATGTCTAACCTAGACGTATGTTTCTCAACTAGCATCATTGGAACAAAACTTATATTTCAAAAATTTATTTTAACGTTTAAAAGGAGACTCGAAAAACAAACTTATTTGTATCTTCTCCTAAAAAAAGTTAGTCTCAACATTGTTGATATTATCTGTGTTTAAGATGGTCTACTTTTTTACATTAGTAGATACATAATGTCTAAAAAATCTTCTGTTCACCACTTTTTAATTATGGCTTTTAACGGATAATGTTTTAATCAAAATACCATCTAGTTTTTTTCTCCTTTCTTTGTAATTGATTGCTCTTTTCAGTGTTTTATTACCAGATCTTCGTTCAGCAACCGATCTTTTATTAATCAATCAATCTATATATAGATCGAGTAATAAAAACCTTTATCAAGAGGTCTCAAACTATTAAGTTCCTAATTGTTTTTATAATTTTTTTCTTTTAAAAACCTTTATAAGCTTTAACTCTAGTCTAAAATTTTTTTTAGAACTGGGCCAAGGAATATTTCCTGATGTACTAAAACTCGCAAAAGTAATTCCAGTTTATAAAAATAATGATCATGCAAATGTTTCTAACTACAGGCCTATATCATTGCTTTCTGTATTTTTAAAGATATTCCAACGTGTAATTTATAATAGAATCTTTGACCACTTAACAAAAAACAATTTTTTTTATTCAAAACAATTCGGATTTCAGAAAAATCTTTCAACTGAACATGCGATTATTGAATTAGATCAAATAAATAATGGCTTTAATGAAAATAAATTTACCTTAGGTATATTTATTGATCTAAGTAAAGCTTTTGACACTGTTGATCATTCCATCTTGTTAGAAAAATTAAAGTATTATGGGGTAATTAATAAGGACTTCGATCGAATTAAAAGTTACCTTACTGATAGAACACAATATGTTCATAAAAAAGAATACGGAATTCTTAAAGTCCCCTGTGGAGTACCACAAGGATCAATAGTAGGCCCTCTCTTATTCTTAGTTTATATAAACGACTTAAGTAATGCATCAGTGAAATTAAACC
>NC_088928.1:49152500-49310000 GCF_038396675.1 Hydra vulgaris | reverse complement strand
GCTAACAATAGCAATAACCTGTATATAAAGATTGCAAATACATTGTAACAAAATATTTTAATATGCAGACTTAATTCTGAATATTAAAATATTTTGTTACATCTTAATTACAAAGTTAATCAAGTAATAATTCAAAAACTGAAATAAAAATATTTTAATTTATTTAATCGAATTGTTTCTGACATATTTATTTTCTTTTGCTTTTAACATTGTTCCAGTTGTGTGGCTCAGGCGGTTTTCCATTATATGAGTTTTATTTAAATTATATTACTCTTCCCTACCTAATTGTAGGGGGGAGTGGGTCTAATAATTAGGGGGTGTAGACACAACGGCAAAAATTTGCAGATTGAGTTGTCGTAATTGTTTGAATGACTACCATCTAAAGTTTTAGAGAAAATATACCTTTACCACATTAGTGTTTGGGCTATATCAGAATTTTCTTTCTCATAGGTAATTTACCGCTTCAAATTTATTAATCCTAACGCAGTATGCAATAATGACTCATTGGTAGGTGTTGTCCTTTTATGCAAGTTAAACACCCACACCAACCTATTGTAATTACTACAATCAACTTATTATATGATGGTTGCATTAAAAGAAATTGACAATAATTAAAAAATTAATAATTCAAAAGCCTCCACTGTAGTCACCTCATTGCCTTTGGGGAGAATGTTTAAAAAAAATGTATTCACTAAGTTTGAAAACACTGCCTTATCATTTTTTAGGAGTTCTTCAACGGTATTCAGTTATTTTATGTCATTAAGAGGTAATTGCAATTTATCAGAAATGTCTTCATCGTTAAACTTCGATAAAATTGTTATCTTTGCTCTTCCCACTGTTAAACTTCTTCAATAAACTTGTTATCTTAGCATTACTTTGCTTATTACGTTTATTAGCATCATTTTTATATCACTGTCACTTTTGTCCTAATAATGCCAGTAATCCTTCTTTCTGAAAAAAAGTCAGTTAAAAGTCAAATAAGTTACTGTTTTATAAATAAAAGTTTATTATTAAATACAAGAAATTCTCTTTTACTAAATTCTAATGTTAGAAACTATGCAATTATAATGAAACTACATAAAACACGACAAAAGGTTGTTAAAAAAACATCATCGTAAAAATAATCCTAAAGTAAAAAAGCTGATATCTAGTGGAAAAAATTATTAAAATTATTTTCATAAAAATTCAAATAAAAATTAAAGCAAACCTTTTTTGGCGGCTTTCTGTTTGACATTCTTCATCTTCTGTTTGAAAATCTGAATTTTCTTGAGCAACAATTAATTTTTTATAAGCTTTTTCAAATGCGTCGGAGGTTTATTTAATTTTATAGGTAAATAATCAAAGGGTAACTTTATTATTAACAATAAGCATTGAATTTTAATTGATTTATTATCTAAAGATATTTTTAAATTTATTATATAAAAATCATTCTATCGGAAAAAAACGAAAAAAAAATTGTTGATTATAAAATAAATTTTACCTGTGCTATACTTAATGGAAATGCTGTGCTTTGACCAGGTATCATCTGGCATCTCCCTAACTTTTCTAGATTTTTTAAGTCTTAAAAAATCATTACTAACATAATGTGGCCAATAAATAATTAATTACTAGCCTAGTACCCTACTACCCTTTAAAATGAACCCGAAAACGTGTTAATATGAAAGTCTTTTTGAGAACATTAAAGATAAGATTTTTAAAATAAATGATCAAAAGACTTTTGATAAACAAGACTTTGACAAAAACTTTTTTAATAACTTTTCATTAATAAATATGTAAACACCTTACACATTTCCAGATGAAATAAATAAGTATTTAAAGGATGTTAAATCTTATGAGAGCCTTTCTCTTGTTCATCTTAATACAGAAATGCTGAAGCAAATTTCGAAAACTTTAAAATGTACTTAGAGGGAAGCAATTTTGTTTATGAAATTATTTGTTTAAGTGAAACATGGTCAGAGTAACTTAATCAAACCTCTCCCACATCCACACTAAAATTACAGTGGAAAGGCATTTTATAGGCCTACACTGCTGCACAATGCATCATTCGATAGCTAAGTCTTTCAGCTACAAACTATGCAGAGTATAGTAGACTTTTTAAAAGTGTTTAGCATTACCATTAAAAACTGTACTATGTGTCAAAAGCACTAAATCTCGTCCACTTGAACTCAATCTTGCCATGTTGATTTAAAGTGACCCAATGTGTGCTTTTTAAAAAGAACTTATACGTGCCTAGGGTGACGTTATAATCATGTTGGTGAGATTAAATCTCGTTAGTTTATTTGTATGCTTAATTGCAAAATTTTAACTAGAAAAGTAAAAAACCATGGGGTTTTTGTGAATGCAAACTTTCACCCCTCTCTAGATTCTGACCTGGATCTGGATGAGACTCGTAATACGAGGGTTGCGAGTTTGAATCCTGTTCGAAGCAATTATATACTATCGGTTACGCTTGAAAAGGGGAACCAAATCATTAAATGCTTATGCCTTAGTGGCGATGGTTTTTGATAAAACCATTAGGTCTTATCACAAAATTAATAAGACCATTAGGTCTTTACGCTCATAAGACCATTAGAATATTTTTAAATAAAAATAATAAAAAAGTTTATATATATAAGACGAACGTGTATGCATTTTTTATTATATGAAAAAGATTTTAAAATATTTAGTACATATTAGTCAGTATTGAACTTCTTTTTTTTGTTGCTGTAGACTTGTTGGCACAGTTTTCTAATTTTCTTTTCTCAGCCAATACTTTTTTTCATCTTTCTCTTTGAGTCGCTCAGCAGCATTGATAAGTCGCAGTTGTTTTCTTTTGCATTTTTCTATTTACGGTTCGATTTTGTCCTAGAGATATTTCAGCTTTGCTGAGTATGCTTCTTGAGAAGTTAAAACGAAGTATTTTAGCTGACCTTGTCTGTTCGCTACCTTTTTCCGTGCGGTGGCCTTAGGATATGCCAAGACATCATCATCCCCATCACCTACTCATATATAAAAACATATATTCAATAAAAGTACTAATATTTAAATAATTTTAAAGATTTTAAATTACTATAAAATTTATTAAAAGTTGCATTGTTCCTATTAAAATATTGATTTCAATAACTTCTGTTTCTTTTGTTAATGCTTGATTTTGATGTTCAGATATATTTTTTGACATGTTGTTGAGAACTAAACGTTTTAGTGCACAACAGGTCACAAACGTGGATATCATAAAAATTTGAAAAGCAATTATCAAGTAAATTTGGGGTTTAATTATACGATAATGCCAATGTTGAATTAAGGGTAAATAATTTATAAAATAATTTACTCAATAGTGTATAGAATAAAATACATATAAAGTATACTTCTTTATAAGCAATCAAAAACATGATGTCCTTAAAATATATCTTTACAAAGTTTTATGATTTTGAATTTCGATTATTTTTTAAATATGTCATCTCAATTTAATCAAAAAATGATAGGAGTCACCGCAAAAGTTTTTTTTTTGTTGATAGCGAAACTGCTGGTAGCGAAAGAGTTAAATCTCATAAGTATGTCTTAATGTAACATACTGCATTTATTCTTGCCCAGCCGGGCGAGGTTGAATGGATTGGGCGATAATATATTTAATCTGTGGGGGAGATTAAGTTAATTTGGGAGGTTGAGCAGAATACAACTTTTTGCATATTCTAATATTTCAAACGATTGTGAATGTTATTACAATTAGAAAATAAAACGTGGAGAATTTAATTTAATTTAATTTAAAAACTTTATTTTTTGTTGATGGTTACAATAGTTTTAACAATAATAAACTAATTAAAATCAACACATTTAACAATTATAGACAATACACACTCACATGAAAATCGTTAAAAACAATTAATAATAAATAAATCAAAAAAAAAAAAAAAAAAAAAAAAAATTTAAAAAATATATTTCCAAAAAGATATATTCAATTTTCGATTAATCTTTTAAAAATTATTTAAAAACAAAAAACAAACTACAATTTACAAAATTATAATATAAGTTACAAATAACATTAAAAATATTCAAATTCAAATTCAAATTCAAGAACAAAATAAAATTATAATTTTATTTTGTTCTCCATATTTTATTCTCTAATTGTAATAACATTCATTTTATTCTCATATAATTTTGCAGAAAACTTAGCAAAAGGCAACAAATTTTCCTTAAGTGATAATTCTTTATTTGCGGTTCCTCTAAGGTTGGTTGCTACGATGCTGATAAAGGTTGGCTTGCTGTTCTAAATAAATTTCTTTGTGATGATATAGCGTGTGTGTTAACGGACATATAAGCAATCAAAGATGCTGGGCGAGATTGAGTGATTGGCGAAATAACATTACATTACCCTAACTGATGATGAATCTAACGTAAGCACGCTATTTCAATTAAATAACTATGAAGGAGTGCATTTGCAGAGGAAATCGAAAAAAAGAGACGGGGGTGTTGTAACTTACATCAAAAATAGTTTGCGGTATAACTTTCGAAACGACCTTATGCATATCTGATTACGACAGGGAATTTGTTTCTATTGAAACCATTAACAATGGCTCTAAAAATACCTTAATATCGTGCTGTTATAAACAGCCACAAACATCAACAGAAATATTCTCAAATCGCTTTTAAAATATTATTTTAAAAAGCTTCCAAGAAAAAAAAGCCTATTTATCCTAGGAGATTTTAATCTTAATGCTCTAAATTATGAAAATAACAAAGATACGCAAAGTTTTTGCAATAATTTATTTCGATTTGATGTAATTCCTCTTATAAATAAACCAACGCGAGTTACAAAAAATTCGGCAACACTAATAGATAATAAACTAACAAGTTTTTTATTTGAAATCGTCCTTAAAGAAAGGAGTAATTAAAACATCTATATCGGGTCACTTTCCGATATTTATTTCAATAAGTACATCAAATAAAATTAAAACAAATTTAAAAAAATCACAAGGCGGCATTTTTATTTGGAAAGCCAGGTTAACTTTAAAAGTGAGTCAGCCAATATTGACTGGTCAGATTTAAAATCCTCAAATGATACCAATTTAATGCATAATATGTTTATAGATTTTTTTTTTCCTTTGGGATAGACACATCCCCAAAGTAGTAAAAACAATTAAATTTAAATACATAAATTCACCTTGGTTGCGTAAATGTCTTAAAAAATCATGTAAGCGGAAACAACGATTTTTACTCAGTACCTTAAAAAAATATGCGATAAAACAAATTTGGAATTAAACAAGAATTATGCAAGTTTCTTTGAGAAAATTAAAAAAACCGCTAAAGCTAGTTATTATAACAAACTACTTAAAAAACGTCAAATAGATTCTAGGAAATTATGGCAAATATTATTGGTAAACCAAAAATTAACAAACCGTGCTTTCCTAAAACTATAAAAATCAACCACAAAACAATGGATGATGAAAACGTCATTGCAAATGAGTTTAACAACTTCTTTTTTAATATAGGATCTAAACTTGCCTCTTAAATTCCTAGTGTAAATAAATATTTTGATAAATATTTAGATCGTAATAAAAATGAATTGAATACCGAAAAGCTAACCATGTTAGAATTTGAGAACGCTTCTGAAAGCCGTAGTAGAAACAAAACAACCAAAATCAACGATATTAATAGCAACATAACAATTAATTGCCAAAACGAGCCTAAAGTTCTTTTATTTGAAATTTTTAAAGACTCCTTAAAGGAAGGTATCTTTCCTAAAAACTGAAAACTGCGTAAGTAAATCCGATTTTTAAATCAAGAGATTCAAGTGAAATAAGCAATTACAAACCAATATCAATAATTTTTACATTCTCTAAGATACTTAAGAGAATTATGCACAATAGAGTATATACTTTTTTAAAGAAAATAATTTTATTTACTCCAAGCAATTCGGTTTTAAAAAAAATACATCAACTGAACACGAAATCCTTCACCTAGTTGATGAAATAAAAAACTCTTTAACAAATGGAGAAGCTACATTAGGTGTATTCATAGATCTCTCTAAGGCTTTTAATAAATTATGAATATTTTGAAATATTATTATCAAAGCTTAACATGTATGGAACAAGGGGTAGAACGAACAAATAGATAGAAAGCTACTTAGATAAACGTGTGCAATCTATATACTATGGAGATAATAATTTCTTTTATCCTTCTATATTAAAGTGTCGTGTTCCGCAAGGTTCAATACTTGGGCCTTTGCTTTTTTTAATCTATGCTAGCGATCTCTCTATCGTGCATCAAAAAGAATTTAAACTATTATGTTAGATGATGATAGAAACTTTTTTATCTCCGGAAAAATTATAAACAATCTGTGCATAGAAATAAATCAAAAATTAGAAAAAATATCTGGAAGGTTTAGGGCAAATAAACTTTCTATTAACTCAAGTAAAACGAAGTTTTCTTTATTTCATCCATCTTATAAAAAAAAAGAAGTGGAATCTTCTCTTCCGAAATTGTTTATTGAAATAGAAAAATAAGTAAGGATAATGGTACTAAATTTTTAGGTGTTTTTATTGACGAAAATCTAAATTAGAATAAACATATCGCCTACTAAGATACGAAAATATCTCAAAGTATCGGAATAATTTACCAATCACGTCATTTATTGAAAAAGCCGCTACTCAAACAAATCTAATATAGCTTTGTTCAAAGTTATTTAAATTAAGTTAACACAGCATGGGGTAGTAAAAGCGAATTAGAACCTCTCTATCGTAAACAGAAGCATGCTATACGATTAACTAATTTTAAAAATAAAATAAAAAACACACAAAGCCTCTTTTTGAACAGATGTCTTTACTAACATTGTTTGAACTAAATATATATAATAATCTAAGCCTTATGTATAATAGCAAAATGCAAAAAACTCCTTCTATATTTTTTATAAACAAAAGCCAGAGTATAAATACCTGTTGTACACAAATCGTACCCTTTTGTAGCCTTCATGCAAAACTAAGATTGAGCAATTTTAAATTACTTATCGTGCACCTTATATCTGAAAAAAGTTTTTATTACTCAAAATATTATTAACATTGAAAACTTAAATGGCTTTAAAAAAACTATTAAAAAGTGTATTTGAAAGTGTAAAAATTTACTTACTGATTTTTTCTTAGTTTGTTCACTGCTAGTTTCTTATATAAACTCTTATTTTTTAATATACTTAAATATATTTTTCAAACATTGCGTTAGCAATAAACGTGGTAATATTAAGAAAAAGTAACAATATATGTTTGTATAATTGTTATCTTACATTTTATTACAGTTATAATGTAACAATTTAACGTAAAAATTTTCTAAATTGTTTAATTTTTATATATTTATATATATGTCTGACAATGTAAAGTGGTTCTTGATGATAAGACCTTTTGGTCTTCTGCAAGTTTCCTATGTTCTTCATACCGTTCGAATTACAGAAGCCTGTTAATTACTTATGTTTGTGATTTTTTATATTTATATGTATAATCAATCTTAACGAATCATTATTATGTAATCACGAAAATGTATACTATAAAACAAAAATAAATTTAGTATATCTGCCAAGCATACAATACCACTTTATAACAAGAACTGACTGAGTTTTGTTGTTTTCCATTTTTAAAATTCAGACACAACCATAGGCTTACGAGCAAATCCTTTTGAAATCAACTTGGAAGCACCAACCAATTAAACAGAAGGTTGCGTTAAACCTTTTATACCTAATCTAACGTCGAAAAGACCTTTCAACCATATATAAAGCCATTTTCTTACCACTCCCAAGCAGACAAGATGCATGTAATAATGAGGAACCTGTATTACCTAACGGTTTACTTTTACCATAAAATAAACCATGAATATACATAAAGATTTGTTTTGCTGAATATTGTTTTGATGATATTCAATTAAACCCGATATTGGCAAAAATAGACCACAAGAACTTAGAAATAAAGGCAGACCATCAATACTTACTTATATAGATATGCGATTTAAATTATTAAAAGAAATAATAATAATTTTTGGCAGCCCAACTTGAATTTAAAAAAAGTCCATATTGGGCTGCCAATTTGAACTTTTTTAAAAAAGTTCGAACTCGAACACTTTTTAACTATTTAGGAAAAAAGTTCTAACTTTTTCGAACTTTTTTTAATAGTTTTTATTTATTTAAAATTGAAAAAAAATGGGTACAAGTAAAACACAAAACTGTTTATTTATTTATAAAGACACTTTATTTGTTTATAAAAAGTAAATGCAAAGTATCATCCTGCAACCAGTTTCTTTTTCTATGCGACAACAATCCAAAGCTAGAGAGCCCTTTTAGGAGATCATACCACTTGAAAATTATATATTTTAATAAAACATTTTCGGTTCTTTAGCTAGAGTCAATTCTTTATTATAATTTCTAATATTGTTACCGTTTTTGGCTTTTTTAATTAATATCTAGTCTATCTCTTTAAGCTAGAATAATCTTTGAATATGATTAATTTGCTCAATTATCTACAGTATCAGACAAAACGAGTGTAACCAAATAATGCTAACTTAGTTTCTTTATATAAAAGTGCTGCATTTTTTCAATTTAGAGAAACAACTATGTAACTGTTTAGAGACAAAGTTCTTCGAGTTTTATTTATCACAAAGTTTATTAATTGTACACGAAAATTAATAAATTAATCAAAAGTATTAAAAAAAGTTGATTTCCTTTTGGACAAAACAAGTGCAACTCGACAAAATGTTGACCTAGCTGTATTTCGCTATCAATATTTCGTGGCGAATCCTTTGTTGTCGATCACAGCCTTGCATCTTCGAGGCATAGATTTGATCAGGTGATCAATGAAACTTTGTGGAATTGCCGCCCGGGCCTTTTGGATTTATTCAAAAAGTTGATCTTTATTACAAACACCTTCACGATTAATTCTGCGGTTGACGATCTCCCACAGGTTCTCGATAGGGTTGAGATCCGGAAATTGAGGCGGCCAATCCATCACCTATAGGTCGTTGTCTTGAAACCACTGCTTGACTACTTTTGCAGTGTGTTTCTGATTGTTGTCTTGCTGAAAAACCCATTTTATTGGCTTATTCCATTCAGCATGAGGTAACATAACATCTTTCAGGATATTTTTATACATAAAACGGTCCGTTATTCCATCGTTTCGATGTATTGGACCTAGACCGTTAGCAGAAAACACCACCCAGACCATTACATTGCCTCCACCATGCTTCACGGTCTTATGGTAGTAACGTAAATGGAGGCGTTTTCCGGCCGGTCGACGTACACGGCAAATGCCATCGCTCCCAATGATGCTGAACTTCGATTCATCACTGAACAGGACAGTTCGCCATTTCTGCACATTCCAGTTAATATGATATGTAGCAAACAGGAGTCTTTTCTTCTGGTTTTTTAGTGAAATCAGCGGTCTCTTTGCAGGACGTCGAGAAAACAATCCGGCTTCAACAGCACGTCGTCTGATTGTTCGGTCCGATACAGGCAGCTCTAATTGCTTTTATATCTCGACTGATGATATCTAGGGATCCTTCTTGACGGATCTGATGATTATAGAATCCTCTCTAGAAGTGGTGGAACGCGGTCTTCCACTTTTGATATCTGCTGCCAACTTCGAAGTTTTGCATGTGTGCTGTCACCTGTCAGCTGATTGCTCATGTCATGGCATGCTATGACTACAGACTCCTGAATTGTTTGCTGTGGTAGTATAGTTCGTTTCGTTTTTAAGACATGTAAAATTAGGAACACTTTTTAGCATTGTTCGATGTTGGTTGAAAATATTTTGTCCAATACTGTATATTATTTCCTTTTATTTTGTTCTAAAACTGATTACCTTGACTTAAAACAACTGGTTTTAACAAATATATCATTTTTATGTACAAAAATATTATTAAATTAATTTAATTTTTATTGATGTTATTACATTTGAGAACCTTTATTTTGTGTTTATTTTTAAGTGTCTTGTAATAGTGCGTTTTGCGGCACATTTTGCTTGTTGCAGCTTTTTGCAAAAAATGAAAATAAACTTCAGATCTTCACCGAATTTCAGATCTTCTAGATGTGCTAACGCTGAGTAGCCATTTTGTTTGAACTCTTCATAATTTTAATCTCAAACGTAAATAAACAGTGGTCAAATGAGGAAAAAGTACCGCCCTCGGTTTAACTACATTTTGTGTATCTAAGTAATAATCAATAATTTTTTTTTTGCTGACATAAGTAGTTTTTGAGATATTTTTTGTTGCCATATGGCAACTTTGACCGGTTAGGGTATAAAATTAAATTATTATTTTTAGTTAAATAACAATAACTAGCCAATATAAAAAATAAGTCATCACTAGTTTACTTTAAAATTAGTTTCCAAAAGACGTTCCTACTTTCTATGAAACTGATAAAAACAATTTCTTTTATTGCTTAAACATAAAAAAACTTTGCATTTTAAGCAAGAAATATGAACGGTTTTTTTGCACAATTGACATTTGTTTTTGTTAGTTTGAGGATTTGGCCAGTGTCCAAATTCATCATATCGTATATCATTTTGGGGTGTTGGTACCTGAACTTTGCGACCTCGTGTTTCAGTTAAATCTGAATTAGTTGATAATTTTTTTATCGGTCGGCCAATAGGTCTGTCAACTCGTTTACTTTTCATTATTAAAGCGTTAGCAATTTGACTGCTAAATTGAATGAGGTTAAGTTGGCTACGCTGAGAAATATTCAACTGGTTAGCATGTCTTCTATACAGCAACCAAGCATTTATCTTACATATATCCATGCAATGAACTAGTACACGTAAGTACCATCTTTTTGTTTTCATGGGTATTCGATATAAGCTAATAAGCATGTCAGCCAAGTCAACACCACCCATTCCAGAATTGTATTCTTTTACAACTTCTGGACAAGGTACTTGAATATAATTCCTATTTTTTTGATCCCATCGTTTGACATTATCAGATGCATTAGCCGAACAATATGTTGAGGTCATATGAACACATTTGTTATCAAACCATCTAAGTAGCAAAAGACCAGAGTTTGCATCTATTTTATAAAAAAAGGATCCCTGACCTTGTTTTTTTAAATCTTTCTTGAAAAGCAGTGGGCACTTTGCAATTCGATTTGTACGAATAGTTGCAGTTGTCAGTATGCCTATTTCTTTAAGTTTGAGACAAAGAGAAAGAGTACAGAACCAATTATCAAAACACAACTTAAAGTTTAAATTTTTAGGTATTTGTTCAGCTAATCTCAAAACAACATTCTCTGCAGAACAATTTTCTCTTCCACTGCTTTTGGCGCCACAATACAAAAAAAAATCATAAATGATCTCACTTGAGCCCGATCGAACAAACATTTTAAAACCCCATTTATGAGGCTTTTTCGGATTATATTGGCGAATGCCACTATGTTTTGTTTTTGCAGGTATAAGTTGCTCATCAATAGAATGTACTGGTTCTGGCTCTATTTTGAGACAATTGTCCCGTACCATCTCTAATATGGGTCTAATTTTGAAAAGTTTATCATTCTTATTATCTGCTTCATCTTTTTTGGAATTGTCAACTACATGAAGAAATCTTCTTAAGGCTTTATACCTATTAATTGGCATTACGTCAGCAATTGTATTAATTCTGATTTCATTCATCCAGTACAAAGGATAGTTTGGCAGCTTTAAAATACCCATTAACATTTGCATTCCCATAAACTGTTCCATTTCATTAATACTTGTGATTATTGACTTACCAGAAAGTTGGGTACTATAAAGTTTGTTTGTTCTACAATTAATTCTGTTATTTCTTTTGTCCAGAACTGGGAAAAATTATCAAAAGGTGTAAGTTCAGTAAAATTATCGGGAGCTTATGCAAAATTTTCTCCCATAAATTCTGCACTGATTGGTTGAGGCTTTGTAGATCGCCACCGAAACTCGTGTGGTTTTTTTTTTTTGCTTACTCGCTCAAAATTTGATATATCTTGATCTTCACCTGGACAAATTTTTTCATTATCAGTTTCTTCTTCATCATCACAATCAATAATAGGTTGTCGAACTTCGTTTTCATCATCAGAGGATTCGGAGAGTTCTGACAATTCTGATTCAGAACCAGGCTCAAGTACAAAGTTCACAACATCCTGAACTGTGTATCGGGTTTTTTGATAACGTTGTCTTTCCATAACAACAATTTTGGTAGTTAATTTCTTTTTTATTTTTGATTTATTTAGTCTATATAAATGAAATTATCTACAAGCACTACATATGTATGTGTATATATATATATATATATATATATATATATATATATATATATATATATATATATATATATATATATATATATATATATATATATATATATATATATATATATATATAATATATATATTATATATATTATATATATATATATTTATATACACACGACAAAAAGAGAGAGAGGCAATATAATGAGCATACAAATGATATTGGATTAAACTTCTCTTATAATAGAAAACTAAAGTAGAAAACTAAAGTATATCTAAAATAAGATTTGATACAAAATATATCCATGACTGGACAAAGTTGCCGTATGGCAACAAAATAATTTTTATAAAGTTATGCATCATAGAGTCAAAGCTTATAAAAAACAAATGATGTAAAAATACAGAGTAACTTCTTATAATTAACATTCACTATAAATATAATAATCAACTAAAAGTTCTGACACCACTTGATGGCCTAAAATAGTTACCCATTTTATTCCAAAAAATGTGGCGACAATCTAGGCATTGGTTCTCATAAAAAATGCCACTAAACTGCAATCTTTGTTTACTAATTGCGTTAGCATAGTCTAAATACTGTATTAAACCAAGAACATCCGGGCTAGTTAAAAAATTATAGAATTAAAATAACCTTAAACTATTTGTTGCCATACGGCAACCCTGACCTGTAAAGGGTTATTAGGAGAAAACCGATCCTATCTTAAATGCGATGACGCTACAAGTAATTTTGATTATATTTGTAGAGTTTCCAGACAATAAACAAAACAAAAAAAAGCAAAAATATTCAAATTTATAATTTTTATTTATATTTCAGCTTGTTTTACAAAAAATAATGAAAAAACATATTATTTATTAAAACTTAAAAGTTCGAACTATAAGGAAAAAAAAATCGAATTTTAACGTTTAAATTTTTGCGTAAAGTTCGAACGTTCAAACTTGAACATGTTCGAACAGGCAACCCTAGCTCTGACATTAAACTAAATGATTTTGTACTACATCAAAACTACCAATCAATTGACGATTTCTAAAATCTTGAGTTTTTGGTATAATGTTTTTCTGATCATCTGTGAAGTCATCTAAAAACAACTTAACACCTTTTTTAACCATTCGCCTTTTTCTCTAATAACACATTACTAAACAATAAAAAGGTAGTTTTATTACCATAATCTAGTAATTGTATGGTTTAAGTTTAAAGGTAATTTATAGTTAATAAATAATTTTAATTTTATTAATTTACTAATCAATATTAATTTTATTAATAAACATGTTTACGTAGCGACAATTCTAGAAGAAAAATTTCAAAATTTTCTTGTCAAAAGTAGCAAAATTAAATTGAAATTTCGAAAATAATATATATTTTTTTTTTTTATACAAGTTTTATTAATAAAACTTGTATAAAAAGGTATCTTAAAGTTGCCTGTTGCTCTTGTATTGTATTTATTTATATTGTTTTTAAAAAAGTGTGCTGTAAAATGCTCTGGAACCAGAGTTTATATTTAAACATGAAAAGTATATTTTGAAAAATATTTATTTGGAATATATTTAGTACATTCATTTGTTCCAGTAAGGGTTGAGCATGAATAAATATGCTTTTGTTGTATACTAGTCTTGAAGCGTGTTTTTGACGTAAGTAAAGTGGTTGTACTTTAGATTTGTGGGTACTGCCCCATGCTATATTGGCATACATGAGATAGCTATGTATGAATGAGAAGTAGATAAGTTTGAGACTTTTTGTTACAAAAATGGTCTTGCCTTGTAAAGTAAACCTATGCTCTTTAATATTTTTGTGTTTATGTAGTTTATGTGGGGTTTCCAAGAGATGTCAATCAATTAGAACTCCTAAAAAATTTGTATTCAGAGCTCATTTGATGGTTATACTTTCTATATTAATTGTTGGTAGATTCAAGGGTATTTTTTTAATTTGTTGATTAGAGTGAAATAGTATATACTTAGTTTTTTCTATATTGGGTGACAGTTTAATTTATTTAAACCATATGTTAAATTTTTTTAGTTCAGCATTTGTTTTTTCATAGAGATCATCGATTGTCTTTGACGAGTAAAAAAAGTTTCTATCGTTCGCAAACATTATAGTTTTAAAGATATTAGAGGTGTTTGGAAGATTGTTTATATAAATAAGAAACAAAAGATGAGCAAGAATGCAACCTTGGGGTACACGACATTTTGTTTTTAGTAAATTTGAGTTTCTTTTTCTATCTATAATAACACACTGTTGTCTGTTATTATAGTAGTTTTTAAACCAATTTAAAGCTTGATTTTTTATACCATAGTTTTTCATTTTTGTTTGTAAAATCTCATGGATGACGGTGGTAAATGCCTTTGTGAATGTGAATTTTTTTTTTTTAAATTATCTTTTTATCCTATTTGAGAGGTCAAGGATTGCATGCTCAGTTAAGTGTAGCTTTTAAAAACCATATTGACCTTTATTGATAATTTTGTTAGTTTTTAAATATTCATTTAAATTATTATAAATTATTCGTTCTAGAAAATTTGAGAATACCGAAAGGATAGAGATCTATATTTGTTTAAAGAATTGGTTTATAGATCGGTATAATTTAAGGGATTTTCAGTTTATCAAGTACAATACCTGTTTAAATTGATGAATTAAACATTTGGTAAATTGGAATACGTATCTCCTCAAAAACATCTGACACTACTTTGCAAGAGATATCATCGATTCGTGGGGACTTAATTTTAAGTAATTTAATAGCTATTTTAAGTTCGTCTTGATTTATTTCATTGAATCTTAAAGAACAGTGTGAGCCTGTTAAGTAACTTTTAAATGTATTATTTGGGCATTGAATTTTCGATACAAGATCAGCGCCAATGTTGGCAAAGTATTTTTTAAATTCATTGGAAATATCTCGCTTGTTCTTTGATTCACTTTCATTAATTATTACTCTAGAAGACATTTTCTTAACATTAAATTTACTTTAACCAATAATTTCCTTCATAATGTCCCATATCTTTTTTAAGTCACCATTAAATTTTTGTATTTGATTATAATAATATAAAATTTTGTGTTTTTTTTTTTATTTTTTCAAATAGCTTTTTGTATTGCTTGTAAAGGGATAGGTTTGCTTCGCTTCTATTTTTTAAGTGTTTTACGTATAGTTTTTTTTTTTTTTTTTGAGGATTTGATTATTTCTTTTGTTATCCATGGACAATTTAAATATTTTGCTTTTCTTTCTTTTTCTTGAATTGAAAACTTTTATTATCTTGTAGGATAAATAAATTTATAAAGTTAATGTACGCAGAGCTTGTGTTTCTTTGATCACATTCTCGGTAAACAGTTTGCCAATTTGTTGCCGATAGCAAGTCTTTAAATTTTTGAGTAGACGTTTCTTCGATAATTCTTTTATAACATAAGACTTTTGAATTATCAATATTTTTGGAATTTTGTGACAGAGAGAAGTATATTGGAAAGTGATCTGAAATATCTTTTTTTATTATTCCTGAATTTAGAGAAGGATCTTTTATTGAGTTTGTTAAAACATTGTCAACAGCAGTAATAGATTTGGAAGTTACCCTGGTAGGTTTGTGGATAATGAAGAAGATATTAAGTTGAAACATGTCGTCAAAGAAATTTTAAGTAATAGCATGCTTGTTGTACATTAAAGTATTTATGTTTATATATCCAATTATGAATAACTTTTTTTGTTCTCTAGTTTTTGTAATTACATGTTTCATATATTTTGAAACTTTACAAGTATCGCTATCAGGCGGTCTGTAGCATTTAGAAACTAGAAAGTTCTTTGAGGAAGTGTTTATAAAATCCTTTGTGAAGACCTCACTACTGCCATCGGAGTTTGAAAGGTCATTTCTTATACGAATGTTTAGATCATTTCGTATATAATTCACAATTCCTTCTCCTCTTTTGCAAACTTTTTCGCGAAAAATACTCCAATTCTGCATACTTTGACATACAAAATTTTAAATTTGAACTAAAAACCACTATAAATAACTTTACGGTAATTCACATAAACATTAGAAGTTTACTTATTAATAAAGACAAATTAAAAAACTTTCTCCTTGAATGCAAACATGCTTTCAGTATGATCTGCCTTACAGAGACTTGGTGCTCTGACGAAGCAGAAAAAAAAAAACTCTGACCTCCAAATTCCAAACCATAAATTCTTTTTTAAAGAAAGATCAGCTTGCAAAAGAGGAGAAGGAATTGTGAATTATATACGAAATGATCTAAACATTCGGATAAGAAATGACCTTTCAAACTCCGATGGCAGTAGTGAGGTCTTCACAATGGAATTTATAAACACTTCCTCATAGAACTTTTTAGTTTCCACGTGCTGCAGACCACCTGATGGTGATACTTGTATATTTTCAAAATATATTAAAGATATAATTACAAAAAATAGAGAACAAAAAAAGTTTATCATATTTGGAGATATAAACATAAATATTTTATTCTACAACAAGCATGCTATTACTAAAAAGTTCTTTGACGACATGCTTTAACTTAATATCTTCCCAATTATCAACAAACCTACCAGGGTAACTTTCAAATCTATTACTGCTATTGACAATATATTAACAAACTCAAGACAAGATCCTTCTCTAAATTCAGGAATAATAAAAAAAGATATTTCATATCACTTTCCAATATACTTCTCTCTGTCACAAAATTCCAAAAATATTGATAATTCAAAAGTCTTATGTTATAAAAGAATTATCGATGAAACGTCTACTCAAAAATTTAAAGACTTGCTATCGGCAACAAATTGGCAAACTGTTTACCGAGAATGTGATCAAAGAAACACAAACTCTGCGTACATTAACTTTATAAATTTATTTATCCTACAATATAATAAAAGTTTTCCAATTCAACAAAGTAAAAATAAATGCAAAATATTTATATTGTCTATGGATAACAAAAGAAATAATCAAATCCTCAAAACAAAAACAAAAACTATACGTAAAATACTTAAAAAAAAGAAGCGAAGCAAGCCTATCCCTTTACAAGCAATACAAAAACCTATTAAAAAACACAAAATTTTATATTATTATAATCAAATACAAAAATTTAATGGAGACTTTAAAAAGATATGAGACATTATGAAGGAAATTATTGGTAAAAGTAAATTTAATGTTAAGAAAATGCCTTCTAGAGTAATAAATAACGAAAGTGAATCAAACAACAAGCGAGATATTTATAATAAATTTAATAAATACTTTGCCAACATTGGCGTTGATCTTGCATCGAAAATTCAATGCCCAAATAATACATTTAAAAATTACTTAACAGGCTCACACTGTTCTTTAAGATTCAATGAAATAAATCAAGACGAACTTGAAGTAGCTATTAAATCGCTTAAAATTAAGTCCCCAGGAATTGATGATATCTCTTGCAAAGTAGTCTCAGATGTTTTTTAGGAGATACGTAATCCAATTTACCAAATATTTAATTCATCCATTTAAACAGGTATTGTAACTGATAAACTAAAAACCTCTAAAATTATACGAAACTATAATCAGGAGAAACCAATTATTTAAACAAATAAAGACCAATCTCTATTCTTTCGGTATTCTCAAAATTCCTAGAACAAATAATCTATACTAAATTAAGTGAATATTTAAAAACTAATTAAATTATCAAAAAAGGTCAATATGGTTTTCAAAAGCTACACTAAACTGAGCATGCATTCCTGGACCTCTCAAATAGAAGATGTAGATCATTTAAAAAAAAAATCACATTAAGGATCTTTATTGATTTGTCAAAGGTATTTGACTCCGTCAGCCAAGAGAATTTACTAACAAAAACGAAAAACTATGGTGTAAAAAATCAAGCTTTAAATTGGTTTAAAAACTACCTTGATAACAGACAACAGTGTAATATTATAGATAGAAAAAGCATCTCAAATTTACTAAAAAAAAACATGGCGTACCCCAAGGTTTCAATCTTGCTCCTCTTTTGTTTCTTATTTATATAAACAATCTTCCAAACGCCTCTAATATCTTTAAAACTATAATGTTTACCGACGATAGAAACTTATTTTACTGGTCAAAGACGATCGAAGACCTCTATGAAAAAAAAAATGCTGAACTAAAAAAAAGTTAACATATGGTTTAAATCAAATAAACTGTCACTCAATATCGAAAAAACTAAGTATATACTATTTCACTCTAATCAACAAATTAAAAAAATACCCTTAAATCTACCAACAAATATTATAGAAAGTATAACCATCAAAAGAGCTCTGAATACATAGTTTTTAGGAGTTCTTATTGATGAACACATCTCCTGGAAACCCCACATCAACTATATAAACACAAAAATATCAAAGAAAATAGGTTTACTTTACAAGGCAAGACCATATTCGTCCTAAAAAAGTCTCAAACTTATCTACTTCTCATTCATACATAGCTATCTCAAGTATGCCAATATAGCATGGGGCAGTACCCACAAATCTAAATTACAACCACTTTACTTACGTCATAAACACGCTTCAAGACTAGAATACAACAAAAGCAAATTTTTTTATGCTCAACCCTTACTGGAACAAATGAACACAATAAATATAATCCAAATAAATATTTTTCAAAATTTACTTTTCATGTTTAAAAAGAAACTCTGGTTTCAGAGCATTTTACAGCACACTTTTTTAAAAACAATATAAATAAATACAATACAAGAGCAACAGGCAACTTTAAGATAATTTTTGAAACAACAAGATTCTCAAAATTCTCAGTTACATATCGTGGTTCTCTATTTATTTAACAAATTAGTTTCCAGAAACAAATCACTATTAAACTTAAACAACGAACATTCTCTGAAAAAAAAGCTAAAGTCTGCAATAATTAAATTTCAGAACTGTAAGGAATTTTTTTAAATTTAAATAAATAAATAAATTTAACTTAACTTTTAATTCAAATTGATAATAAAAATAATATTTATAACAAGGTATATATGTAACACGTACATATATACTCTGGGTGCTCTGTGCTAAGACCGTTCTCTGTGATAAGACCGTTAGGACTTCTTGGGGCACCTTAAACAATAATTAAAAAAAATATATATACCACCTATGCAACTGATTTTTTATGTGAATTACACGTCTAAGAAATAGGTACTCGATGACAAGACTGACTTAAGTCTTCTGCGAGCTTCCTATGACTACAAATAAGTATATCAATCTTACACAAAATTTGTTTTTATCATATTTATACACTAACATTATCTTGAAATGCGGTAAATTAACTTAGAGTGAAACATCTAAACTCTCCTCCAAAAAATCAGCAGATTATTTTTATCTATTGTATTTTTTATTTTAATTGGAGTAATATAGAGATACATTTCTCGGATTATTTTTACTTACACGTTATTATCTTGTTGTAATTGGTATTTATTTTATTTATGTCTCGGAGTTGTAAGCAACTATATTTTTATCTACGTCGTATATTTTAAACTTTGTATTTATGATTTAAATTTCTATATCTTTACTGCCGTTCAGTGATTGGTAACTTGTAATTACTTTGTAGTTGTAAAATATAATTTATAACTACATATTAATTACAAGTTACCAATCATAATTATACAAAATAATTACAAGTTACCAAACGAATTCGTTTAAAAAGCTAAAGCCGTCATAACGATTATGTAGTAAAAATTTATAAGCAATTTCAAAGATATTTAAACGCAGCGTTTCAAAGTCTATTGTTTCATAAGCCATCATGGTTTTTTAGAAAATAAAAACTTGTTAGAAAATGTGCTCGCTTAAAACAGCTTTTTTTTTTTTAAATCTCTGCAATAAATTTTATCAAATTTAATGATGGCCTACTTACCAGCCTTACGAAGTCGTTTAACTTCCTCCCACAATTTTTTTCGATACTCTATTGTTTCTTTCGCGTAGTCTTCGTTTATGTATAGGCCAGTCTCTCTTAGTGTTTTTGCGTTATTAAGAATTTTAGTTTTATCTGAATAATTCAGCAGTTTGAAGATTATTGTTCTTGATAACTTATCATTTCTTGCATTTCCAATGCGATGTTCTCTTTCAATTTCAATTTCGTCAGATATATTAAGTTTGTTTTTAATTTTTTATTTTATCGAGTTTCGACAATCATCCCAGCTTTCACCTTCTTTTTCCTTTACGCCATTGATCCTTAAATTGTTTCTGCGTGAGCGGTTCTCTAAGTCCACTGTTTTTTTTACTAGATTGTTTATATTATGCCCTAAGTTTGTTGTAATTTTTTCCAATTTTTTATTTATATTTTCTTCTTGAAAGTTCAAGCTCTCTTTAATTTTCTAAATTTCTCTTTCAATGATGACATCTTTTAAATTGCTTTCTTTTGCTTTATCAGATGTTTATAAACTTCTGCGAATGTTATTATCCAAGATTGAAATACTTTGCAACAAATGTGCTAGTTAAAATATATGAAAACAACTACCAAGATCTTATTCAAATAATTCTAATTGAAGTTGCATAAAAATCAGCATTAACTTTTGTCCAACTTTTTTAGGTGTTAGTATTTTTCTTGCTCATTTTTTAGTCTTTTACTTAGATTTCGTTTAACAGGAACAGAATTAAAAAAGGGAATTTTCTTTATAGAGATTGAGGTTTAGTTAGTTGCATTATTTTATTAAAATATAATTTTTAAGAAAGTTTAGGTAATATTTAAAAGATTTTGTATTATCTCACACGTTTTTTAAAATCTATGCTGTGTAAAGTATATACTTCAGGGTTTAGTGATAAGCCAACTCTATTCTTTTTTTGCTCCTTTCATGTAAATTTTTATTTATTTACTTAGTTATTGTAAATAATGTCAAACGGCTAAATATATATAAAATTACAATTTTGTTTTGTAATATAATATTTTCACTTTTAACCTTCTTTATTTCTAAATAACAGTAATTAAAACATAAAGTGTTAAAATTAAAAAGAGAATTTGAGTTCTTGCTAATTTTAGTTTGGATTTCAGTTTTGAAAGAAGAGTTCTTTATTTATCGTTTTAATTTTTATATTTTTGAAACCTTTAAATATGATTTGATGTGTGATTTTTTTTTGTAATCATTATTTGTTTAATGTTTTAACTTTTTTTTTTATAAAGTATTGAGAAAACTTCTGTTTTTTTTTTTAATTTGTTTTATAAATGAGCAAGTCTAAACTAATATTGCCCACCAATGCTTTTGCAGTGTGGATTTATGTTTATATTTAAACAATTTGTAAACATTAAAGTATTTTTAAACTGATTTTATACTAACTGAATGTTGCTTTTATATTATATGACGTGTCAACTTGCGATTTTGCAAGTGTCGCTCATGACCTCAATGATTAACAACTCATAGTTGTTTATCATTGAGCATAATTCTTTGGGTAGAATAAAATCTAAGAAGTTGTCGATGATAATACCTTGGCACCGCATATGTGTTACTCAAAACTTGTAAAAAAAACTATAATATCGTAATAACTATAATAACAATAGCTTATATTTTTGATTCCTTTTATTATAGCCAATATCTTTCTCTTCGTCATATTAATATTTTTTTATTTATTAGGAAAGGATCTGTTTTATTTATGTAATTGTTATTGAATGTATCATTTATGGTATAAAGTTTAGTTAATAAAATATTTTTAATTTAAAATGAAACTTTAATCAGAAAAAGTAAAATGAAAACATAAACCTTTTAAAATTTACGATCATTGCGATTTTAATAAATTCAAAAATTTAATATGAACAAATATATCAATAATATTAAACTAGCAGAAAGCAACCCGTAATACGGGTTATGGTCGATCTGTGACATAATTAATATATATTTCCACAACTTGAAGTTGCGAAACCTTAACGATTACCCTATTAGAAAAACGCCTTCAAGTTGAGAAAATTAAACCATCTTTAAAATTAACATTAAAAGTATGAGGAGGTAAAATAATTTACCAATTATAAAACATTTTTTGAGTAATTTACAACTGACATAGGTCATATCAGTGTAGGGCAGAACCATTTTTTTCGATGTTCCTAAGCTTAACACAATACGCTTTTAGTTACTGACACAAAAAAATAAAACTTCATCATGCTTCATAAATTGACGAAATACTAAAGCTAAGTTCTTGTTATATTTTTTATAACTTGAACTTTATTTAATTAATAAGATTAATATGAAGTGAACAAATAGAGGAGTTTTTGGTATCCCCTTGATTCATTATTCTTTAAAAAAGAAAATTGTATTTAAAACATTAAATGCACACAACTAAATAAATTTATTAAAAAGAACTAAGTTAACTAAAAGAACTAAAAACGTATTTGAGTACAAATACGTTTCAAACAAAAAATAATTAATTTCAATTAAACATGAAACAAATTTAAAAGAATATGTAAACTTTGGTCTTTTATATTGCATTAATGCGTCATATGATAGACCGAAATTAAAAATTGTAACAAATAACTAGACATTAAAAAAAACAACAACTGGAAAACAATATACCTTCTTTTCGGTAACCTTTTGTCATACTTTAGTTGCTGTCATGATGCAGGTAGTCTGTGTTGTTTTATGACGTTGTTTCATGTTGGCTTTTAGTAAACTTTAGTTTAACTTAAAAGACATCTCAATAGATCTAAAATATTTTAATTAAAAAGCAAAATAACAAATGCTTCAAGGAGCCAAACTATAAACATTAAATATAAACAATCAAATTGAAATATAAATAAATTGCATTTATATAGCTACATATATTGCCTTGGCCTATAGTAAAGTTTAAAAGCTGTGATTTTAATGAATTAAACTACAAATTAATTATTTTTAACAAAATATTGTAGCATCATTATGTTATGATAATTGGGCAATGAATCAATTTAACTATATTTAGGTTTAATTGGTAAAAAAGAAATAAAATTTTAATTAAAAAAGACCAAAGCAAATCAATTTACAACTTAATATATAATTAAAAAATTTCAAATTAAAAAATATAAATTAAAAAACTTAAAAAAATCAACGAAGAAAAAGCGGCAACAAAAAAATTATAAACACCATCGCTGATAGAAGAGATTTACAATCTTTTGGTTGCTGTTTTTTCTTCGGTGTCCCATCACCCTGGTATGGATGAGCCCTCCGTTTGAAGAAAGGCTCATCCATACCGCCATTACTACACCAATTAATGAAGGACCTCTCGGAGAGAGGTCATGGGTTTTGGGAGCGATGATTTCTGTACTGCTCAAATGTTAACGAATCTAAAATCATAAAGACTCTCAAAGGTTAAAAACTCTAAAATTTTAAATAGAAGAATATAATAAAAATTATAAATACTTGCAATTTTATTTAATCAAAATATAAAGCATAACCTCACCATTTTTATAGGATGATTAAGATGCTAAAAATATTTTTTAAAAAAATGAAAGTAAATTAAAAAAGGGTTAAGCCTGAGAAAAAATTTATTTTTATAAAAATATGAGTAAAATGCGAACAGTTTAAAAAAGTCATATTTATATTAAATAATTGTTTAACCTATTGCACATATTTCTCCATACAAATATATAAAACTTAAAGCAGAGCCCTACCAGTTATGCTTTAACCAGACAGTAAAGACAAATAATATTCCTCAGAATAATTGATTGAATAACATTTACATATAAATAAATATATAGTTATAATTTTTTTTTTACCTATTCCTCCCATTTCCTCCTTAAAGTTGTCCAAAGTAAGAAAAAAGATAGTTGAAGCTTAAGGTAACTAAAAGTAAACTAAAAAATAATTATAAACTAAATAATTATAAAACTATAAACTAAAATAAACGTCAAATCTTAATATCAGTACCTTTGATGACAAAGGTTGGTTGTCTAGTTTTTGGGAAAATAAGTTATGAATAAGACCTTTATAATTTTTTCAGTATCTACAGAGATATAAAGACTGTTGTCCTACGACAATGTAAAACAAAATTAGGTCAATATAAAAGATCTGATGCCCCAAAATGTTCAAAGAAAAAAGTGTCTGATGTGCAGAAATGACTTTTCACTTTTTTTATTTACCTTTTTATTAATTTTTTATCAAACTTTTATTTTATGTCCCTTTAAACATATTAAGTAAAACACGAAAAAAATAACATAAATTTAACCATCAAGAATAAGCCAATAAAGACTAGTGATTTTACTATTTCCTCCCTCATGGACAATTACCTAACCAAGCTCTCCTCATAAGGGTTAGAAATGTTTTCTGCTTGCCAAGCAGCATTTAAACATTTTATCGATTTTTATTCTCTTTATTTCTGTTTAATATTCTCATTCCTTTCTGTGACTATTAGCTTGCCTATTAACATTTCCATTTTCTAAACTCATATCTGCTTCTAGCCTAAGATCATCCATTTAAACTTCCCTTTTAATTAAAAGTAGTAACAAAAAATCTTAAAGGAATTTTGAAGATTGTGATCTTTCTTATATAATTTTTTTTTACTCTAAATAACACACGCAAATAATTTTTATAAATAACAAGCTGTCATTTAAAATAGATTATACAATAATCTTGTGAGTTTAAAAAAAACATATACATCAGCTAGAAGATGTTTGAAAAAGAATTAACTTAACAAATAATAATACCAAAAATTAATAAAAGCATGCAATTCTAATAATAACATACTGCTAACACAGAAAAACTCAAAAAAAACCGTTGTAAAACCTTCATTGCAAACTTCAATATTATTTCTTTAAAAATGTTTTTAGTTAACGTTTTTAGAAAAGTCACAAAACTTTAAAATATTTTGTTCTTCTCTACCACATAAGTACACCATGTGATAAATCTAAAATAAAAAATGTTAAGAATAAGTAAATGAATAAGAAAAATATTACATACAAAAAATCAATATTAAACAACAAACCTTATTAAAACAAGCTTTTGAGATTTACAAGAGTAATAGTTGTTAAATATTGTTATTTAATATAAGCTTTTAGAAAATAATTTATGCTGATACATCACGATTCTAAAATATTTATAGCAAAATAATGTGATAAACAGCGCTAAAGACAACAAATCAAGTTAAGAGAAAACAAATTGTTTATATGGCAGAATAATTTGTTTTGGCTTTTAGTGAAATATTAAAAGCAGTGATTCTCTTTAATAGAATTACCTATTTATTATTTTTAACAGTAGACACAAACGTGAAGGTAAACCAAATGTCAATCGACTCGAAAGATAACAAAAAAAAAACATCACAGCAACAACACACAACAGTAGCACACACCATAACTTAATATAATATGCATATAACATAACTTAAGTAACATAACATTCATATATAACAGAACATAAGTAACGACATTACGCAAAATGTTATAAAAAATACATTACTTTTTATTTTTAGAATAATTAATAATTTAGGCATGAAAATACCTTGACCTAAAGCAGTAACAGTTTGACACTAAACACTGTCGTGTAACCCTCTGGTATAAGTACATTACTTGGCTGACAAGGTTGAAAAATCTTGCACTACAAGTTTACTAACTCACAGCACTTTGAAAACATGGAAACAACATAATATAAACATATGTACCAACTATAAACACAATGTATATTTAACCTTATATACATATTAAAACCCATTTATAAAACATTTATATAACCTATATTAACACGTACACAAACAGTAAAAAATCACTTTACATTATTATAAAAACGCATTGATAAAACAACTATAAAGCACATATTACCTCATACACATACTTATCAAAAAAGCACATATGCAAACAATAAACATGTGCAAACAAAAATTTTAAAAATGACGCGAGAAAATTTAAAAAGATTCAAAGTAAGCAAAATAGATAATACAAACAATATTCTTTACCTTTATTTTCTATTTTTTCATAAGAACTGTAATCCTTATAACAAAATTCAACATTTACATACAATAACATGTGACTTGTCTTGTCAGTGTTGGCACAAAATTTTGATTTATTTTTCCAAATTTTCAAAAAAGGAACAAAAATATTTAACAGCATCAGAGAAATATCAAAGTAGTAATAACCAGTTTTATGGAAATTGCATTATTATAACTTTTTTGTTGCATAAAAAAAAAATAAGCCTCATCCATACCCCTGATTTCCTTCTAAAAAATATAATATAAGCTCAATAAAAATAATACTGCTAAAAAAAAAAAAAAAAATTAATTGAAAAACTAAAACTAAAAATGTAAATGATTTAATAATTTAAAAGATGTGGTCCTTTCTAATTCATATCTAATAAAAATGTTATATATAAAGTGCTTAACTGGTTTCTATACTTAGTTCAATTAAAATATGATTTTAACGATAATTATTTATCTTAATATGATTCTTTATGTAATATTTCTAAACTACTAAATAATAACTAAATTCCGAAAGGTAAAAAGTTTTAATACGGTTATGAGATCTTTCTCCAATGACCGTGTGCACTTTGAGAACGCACTCTTTTAAAGCCTAGCAACTAATGAAACGACATTAAACGTTAACTCTAGCAATTATATTAAGATACAACTCATGTTAACGTCATTGTAAGTCCCAGTCTGTCTTTAAATAGTTTCTACATTACCCTTATTAGAGATCACTATCCTTAATTTACTGGTTAGCCAGCTTGATCTTAAACTCCGCAGTTTTTGCTGACATCCGTTCTTCGGTAGATCTGTCGGAGAACCGAATTTTGGCCTAATTTTCAAAAGAACCAAATGTTTAGCATCACGTTATAATTTTATTGCACTTCTATCTTTTCCAATAACGCGTAACACAGCTTCTTGAAACTTTGAATCACTTCCTGCTATACTATCGATTACCGCACCCTTTCCTACGGATTAGAGATACATTATTGTCGTTTTTAACCAAAACCATTTCAATTGATTGAAATGTTATTTATAGCCTTTTATTTTCGGCGATTATAAACATGGTGTTTATGTAGTTTATTTAAGTTTTCCCTGTAAAATATTGTGTAAAGTAACTATTTAAGGTATTCAGATGTTCGAAACTTTTAAACACACTTTTTTACCTGGGTCTGGATCTTCTATTTTAACTGATCCTGCATGACTAAGCATTCTTCTTCTAACATTCAAATGAGAGGGAGCTAATGGTTCCACTTTATGTCTGTCAGACACATAACAAAAAGGTTGACTGTTCACGATGATTTTTACTTGTACTAACTCTGCATAAAGGTCGTAGTCTATCTTTACATTGTTTCTACAAACCGTTTTTAAACGCACATGAATTTTCTTTTAAGTGAACTTTTTGCGCAGTGGTCTATATACGTACCAAGATATTTGTCTATTTGTTTTTTTTATTTTTACCTTTTAAAACATTTACTTTAATTTTTTCAAAATGTTTTTATAAATAGCCATCCATTTTTAAGATGTTCTTTGTTAACCTGTCCCTAGACCTACTCTTTATTTTTAGGTTTTTACTGTTTTATTACAACATAACAGATAAGCAGCGTTTCACTGCATTACTCTTTTGTTGTCTCTAAAAAGTATCAAATTTAGCTAAACAGTCTTTATGTTGGTTTGAATTGATTATTGAATATTGTTCCAGTTGAGCACAAAAAACCATTTTTTTATTAGTAGTATCTAGTTCAATTTAAAATTTTATTGGTTTTAATAGAATTTCCATGAAGTAGTATAAAACAATTTTTTTAGTAATGAAGGCCCTACTTATTAGACAAGACGGCATCGGTCATTCATTTCCATGGGAAACAGAATAGACAACTTTAACCTTATAAAAAAAAGTTTCAACAAGGACTAAACTTATAAATCAAAAAAACAATATCGATTTTTAAGAAAAAAAGCAATTAGACTTATGAAAATATCATTAAATAATTGGAAGGAGTGCGCTAAAGTCGTTTTTAAATGTTTCAAAACACAGTAGGAAACATGTGGTTTCTCTATTTGGAATCCAGGAAACTTCGGAAAGCATTAGATAAATTTCTTTAGTCTTGTTTCTCTGTCTTCTAAATAATAGGTCAGCTGCAGGCATCATCTGTTTACAACTGGAACGCCCTTTGTTTCAACACTCGTTTGTTGATGATGTCCAGAAACTATTCCCTTTTCAGTCGTTAGATTTAAGAAACTGATTCAAAATAAAAAGTAGGTAAAAGTTGCACCTTCCAAAAGTGAAATTTCCATCGATTTTGAATAAACAATGAAATATGCGATAGAGTGCTGGAATGCAAAAGAGCAAATAGGAATTTGCAAAGATATTCTTGAAGAAAAAACTCTGAAGTAAAAATCACCGGAAATAACTTACTTATTTTTATTTTTTACCTTGTAAATAACATTGGCTGTTAAATAAAACTAAATAATAATAGTTGTAAAAAAATAATGCTACATTAAATGATTACTTACCAGAGAAAAAACTTTTCCCATGAAAAAGATAAAATATTGCTTAAAAAAAGGTAAAAGTAACAGGATTAAGATAATTTTAATTGTTAAATAATTATAAGAGCAACAATTAAGTTTCTTAAGAAAAGATAAAAAGTTAAATGTTAAAATTAAATGTAGTCTGTAGAAAGTTAAACACCCAAAAAAACTTTTAGTTTTTCTCAAGCCTCTTTATTTTTTAGACTTTTTAATATTTTTTTACTTAATAGGAATAAACAAGGCTTTGAAACAAAAAATTATTATGTTGCCAGATTTTTTTTCGGGCACAAGCCAAAAATGAAAGAAAAATAAACCAGGCCAAAAAAAAAATCATCATTTTTTGTTTCAAAGCCTTGATTATTCTTTATATTTTGAAAAAATGCTTTTTTATCTAAAAATTCATTCTTGATTATTAAAATTAAATTTCTAAGAGAGGAAGAGAGGAGGAGAAGAACGAGAGAATGTTTAATGGGGTGTTAGTCCAACCTTCATACCGGCGTGGGGAAAGTAGTTCACTCCCTAACACCTATACTAAATCTAACACTATCAACCTGAGTAGTATAAAAAGCGGGTTCTGGGCCAAAAAAATAGTGCATTATCGAAAAAAGTGTGTGTCTTAGAAAGAATGGTATTATTTTAATCATTTTCAAAAAAAACGTTTGGCTTAGAAAGTATGATACATTTCAACCATTTTTCAACATGTATATTATGAGATCTCTTCAACTAGAATGACATGATATTAATTTAATTATTATTTTAACAAAGAAATAATAATTATAAGGTGAAATCTAACTTAAGTGTAAGTGAAATCTACTTTGCATTGGGTCTTTCAGACCCATAAGAAGTAGGTCTTCGAACTTAGCTACGCATAATAGTAAATGACTCCTTTAAATAAAGAAAGCATTTCCTATTACATCAGACTTATCAATTCTTTATTGTCAACCCATGAGATATATTATTTCTAAATATTTCTTGATTCGTTTTTTGCAGTTCTTGTTCATAAAAAAGTTCGTTGTATTTCTTCACTATTATTGTCAGTTACTTTATAAGTTGGAGGATCTGTGTACTGAATTTGTGATATAGTAAAAACTTCTTCAGTCCATCTCGGTGTGTATCCTTTTTCAAATGTTGTCTTCTTTTTAGTTATCCTGACTCTATCATTAATTGAAAACTTTGGTCTTACAGACTTTGGTCGTACATTTCCGTTCAAGTTTAACCAAACAATATTTTCATTCTTTTTATCGCTAGCTTTAACTGGTGTCATTTTAATGGAAGAATGCTTTGTGTTGTTGTATTTATTTACCATTTCATCTAAGACGTCAATATATTTTCTAGTAGAGTTAGCAGAAAAGTACTTAAACATTTTTTCTTTCATTGTTCTACTCCAACGTTCAACTACACAACTTTTTTCTTCATTTTCAGTTGAGTATAACTCAACACCTAGCGCTTTAACATGCTTATTATAAAATTCTAAGCCTTTATCTACCCATATTTTTTGACACTTTCTTTCGTGGAAGATTTTATTTAAAGCATTAGCAACATCAACTCCAGTTTTACTCTTCAATGGAACAATCCATCCATACTTTGAAAAAACATCTACCACCATTAATAAGTATTTTATACCGTAATTGAATTTGGAGAAAGATTGCATGTCAACTAAATCAGCAGCCCATATTTCATCGATAACATTTACAATGACCTTTCTTTTTCTGAAATGTTTTACAACTGGTTTATGAAGTTCGTTTGCAAGTTCGTCAGTCCATTTCAGATCCTTTGGATCCATAAGAATTAATTCTTTACCCTTTTCTTTTTCTTTGATTGCTTGTAGTTTTTTTAAGTAGTTTTAACACCCAATTCATATGAGTCTAAAAGACCTAATTCATATGGGTCTGAAAGACCTAACCCAAACGTTGCTTTAGATGATATAATAGGTTTTATAATACCTCGTTTAACTCTTTTACGTATTGTTGGATTTTTTATAGAATCCATTTCTTCGATCATAATTTTATCAGCTTTATTTCTATTTGCAGTATCATTGAAGTATTTATAAGCAAGATCGTGATAGTAAGCTGCATTATTAACTCTATCTATAGGTTTACTCCATTCTTTATATGCATCAGTAGAAGTTAATCGTTCATCTAAATTAGTGCCTGGATTAGCAAAGTTAATTCCAGGTAAATGCATTTCACCAGGGAACTTTGCCCATGGTAATTTTATTTTTTTAGTTATTGAATCAATTGAACTCACTAAATCTCCTCCTATTTTTGATGATACAAATTGAGTTTTTGTGGTTCGACAAATAGCGCAAGATCCACGTTGCATATTTCTATTGTTTTTACTCACAACATTTTGCAAGTTTAGTGTATTTGTTTTGTTTCTACATTTGACACAGTACTTTTTATATATAAAAAAAAGTCTTATATACAAAAATGGATATTATAGATTATTCATGGAAAGTAAATAAAAATGAGCGAAGTAATAACAAGTTGTTACCAAAAGGTATAAGAGGAATTATTATTGGAAAGTCGGGTTGTGGAAAAACTACTTTATTATTAAATCTACTTTTAAGACCAGGTTGGTTAGATTATAATAATTTACAAGTTTTTGGAAAGTCTCTTTTTCAACCAGAATACAAAATATTAAAAAGCTCTTTTGAAAAAAAATTGCCAAAAGAAATTATTAATGAACTATTTAAGCTTCAAGACCAAATAGAAAAATTTAATGCAAATCCAGATTTTGTAATTGCAGAAGTTTCAAAAAATTTAAAAGATAAAACAGATATGGAGTGTAAGTTTTTTGAAACAGATGAAGATGTACCAAATCCTGAAGATCTTGACATTAACAAGAATAATTTGATAATATTTGATGATTTGCAATTAACAAAACAAAATAAGTGTGAAAAATATTATATAAGAGGAAGACATAATAATGTAGATTGTTTCTATCTTGCACAAAATTATTTTATATTACCAAGACAAACTATTAGAGAAAATGCCAATTTTATTTGCTTATTTCCTCAAGATGCAAAGAATTTAAGTCACATTTGAAGAGATCATGTTTCTAGTAATATGAACGAAGATGAGTTTAAAAGATTTTTTAAGCATGTTTGGTCAGAACCTCATGGATTTGTTGTCATAGATTTATCTTCTAAAATAGATAATGAAAAATATAGAAGTGGATTAGATAATTTCTATTTTCCATCTAAAGTTTAAAAGAATTTTTTTGTATATAAAAAATGTATATAATATTGAATGATAAAAGTAGTCATATAAAAGAGAAGTTTGCTCCTATTATACAACTAAGTGAAGATAAAGATTATGAAATGGCATTAGTTGGTCTTGATACATTCTACAGTTTTCCAAATGTTGATTTTTCAAATAACAATTTTAGATATAGTTCAGATAATGGAGCAACTTGGATAGATATAAACATTCTAGAAGGTAGTTATGAGATTGATGATACAAATAAGTATATTGTGGAAAAAATTACTGAAAATAGTAAAATCATTAATGGAGTTGAAACTAGTATTATTTTTTCAGCAGATAATAACACATTGAAAACAACTTTAAATATTGAAGCTGGTTATAAAGTTGATTTTAGACCTATAAATTCAATAAGATCTATTCTTGGTTTTAACAGTCAAGTATATTCAACAGGATCTTATGAATCAGATAATATAGTAAACATTTTAAGTATTAATAGCATAAGTGCGGCAAATGATATAATAGCATCATCCTATGTAAATGAAACAACAGAAAACGTTATATATTCATTTTCCCCAAGTGTTGGTCCTGAATATAAAATTATTCAAGAGCCATTAAACTTAATTTAATTACCAATAACACTAAAAACAATTTCAAAGACGGAGACTAAATTGGTTGATCAAGATGGAAATCTGATAAATTTACGAGGAGAAAAATTAGCTATTAGATTTCATATAAGAAAAAAAAATAATCTAACTATAACAAAATGAGTAAATATACTAATATTAAAGTAAATCTTTCACAATACCAAATAGAAAAAATTAAAAATGCTATTGAATGTGGTATTGGAGCTAGTATTAAGTTATCGCATTCAGATTTTAATGGTGAACATGTATTAGCTGTAACAACAACACAATTAAATAGAGTTAGAAAAACATATGAAAAAGGTACTGGTGTATCAATTATTTTAAGTAAAATACAACTAGTACACAATTCTAAAATAGAAGGTGGATTTATTGGTGCACTTTTACCGTTTCTTGGTACTTTAGCATCAAGAGTTATACCACCACTTGCAACAGGACTGCTTCAGGAGTAGGCTTAGCAGCTGGATTAACTATGATTAATAAAATAGCTGGAAATAGGTATTGTGTACATGAAAAAGAAGGGACAAGGAGTTAAATTAACATGCGCAGGATCTGGTTTATATTTGAGACCATGGAGTAAAGGAAGTTCTGTAGGTGATGGGTTGTACTTACGTAGTGGAAATGGTTATACATCAACAGGATCAGGTTTATTTTTAGGACCAAATTCTCCATTTGCTAATATTCCATTTTTAAATATGATTCTTTGATTTTCAAATTATATATAATAAAATTTATATATAATAAAATTTCAAATAGCATGTCAGTGCATTAATTTATAAACAAATACAAACACCCGGAACCATTTTCTATAGTTTTTAAACCACATAAAAATTTACAGCATTCTGCAATATTAATAAATGGAAGATATGATGCATTTGCACAACACGACATTACAATAAAATCTCTATCACATCAGTATATACTTATAAAGTTTGGTGTAGTAGTTAGTAAAGGTGTTGCGTTAGTTTAATTAAAACATGAACTTAGATAAAAATGTTAAGTTTACAAGATTGTATAATAGCAGAGTCTGTTGATGATATTATAGTAACAATTGTAAATAAATCTTATTCTGATGTGTTAATAAAAAAGGAGATTGTTTTTGTTCTGTTAATCTATTGTGTTAATTTTTTTATTTTTTTATTAAAAATGGAATACAATAATAAAATGTACAATAACATTTATTCAAATATACCTACTGAGAATAACAATATTTACCCTGCTATTCCTAATGCACCTGAAGAAAAATCTTTTAAAAACCAAGATTAATCATATCGGTTACAAAAAATTGGCGAGATTCAAAAAGAAGTAGAGCGTGAGAGAGAAAAGAGAGTTACGCTGAGTAAAAGATATCATAGGGTTGTAAAAATAATTTCTGCAATTGATAATGAAATACTAGCAAGCACTATGGCACTTGGAACTATTGGAATTGGTTTTTTATCAACAATCATTGCAGCACCAGTAGTTATTGCATGTGAAGGTGCAGCATTAAAAGCAGGTGTGTTATCAATAATAGGCGGACAAGTTAATAAATAAATGAATTTAAAAGTAGAAAAGCATAAAAAGATTAAAGTGCTTGCTGATTCAAAACTAAATCATTAAGTAACTATATTTCTAAAGCTTTAGTAGATGGGCATATAGATGACAAGGAATTTAAGTTAATACTTGGTGAACTTCAAAAATTTCAGACAATGATAGAGCAAATTAGAACAAAAGTTAAAAATGAAGTTAATGAACAAACAAGGTTGTCACTAATCAACCAAGGGAGAGAAGAATCTATTGAAGTAATTTAAAGTAGGTTTAATAAAAAAATAGTCAATTAACATTTTATTGACAAATAATAAGATATGCAACATTTATATCCGTTCCTTTTAGAATGTAGTAAACGTGAAAGAGATTTGAATAAAAAAAAATATTTGGAACTTCTTGGATTTGGAAAAGGAGGTTTATTGTTGATTCAGGAAGTCATTCTATATTTATCACTGATTATGGAAACTTTCAGATACCATCAACTTATAGTGATGATGAGAGAAATAAACTTTATAAACTTATCTGGAAAAAAGTGATTTTTATTGTGTAGAAAGGGACATTAAAGAATCACTTAAACAATGGAATAATGTTAAAAAACAGGATAAATTAAGAATTATAGATAAATATGTACTTCAATTAGAATGTGATTTTAAAGAAAAAAAACTAATAAAAAGTATTTTATCAATGGCACTTATATTAAGATTATTAGAAACAAATGATATCATTTATAAAGACTTTGAGATTAAAAAGAATTGTGGAACGTTTAATATTGATTATTTAAATAGTTTGCTAAAACGTAAAACGTAAAACGTAACGTAAAACGTAAAACGTAACGTAAAATGTAAAACGTAACGTAAAACGTAAATCATAAAACACAACATAAACTTTTATGTTGTGTTTTTAATCTTTTTTATATAAAAACAAAATGTCATTTTTAAAAATTACAGACACTGAAAAGAGAGATCAAATTGTAAAAGAATTATCAGAGAGTAAAATAAGAATACAGCAGAATCATCTTAGTGAAAAGATTGGAGATTCTATTTTGAAGATAGACTTGTCAAAATTTTACAAGCCATTAATTGATAGTCAATCTGGAATAAAGGAGGATATATCTAAATTGCAAGATCAAGCTAATCAATTTGCTCTTACGTTTTCAAATGCATATCCTGAAATACTTACTTATGGATCTAAAGAAATACTTCTTATAGATCCGAAGGATCTAATGCCTTCTGATGAATTTTTAAAGTTGGGAAAAATTGCAACAGACTATCTTAGGATGTATACTTATAGTAAAAAGTCTACAGACTCTACATTTGGAATACATTATAAAGGGGGTAAATTTTTTATAGGAAAAGTTCCAATATTAATTTATAATGATGATCTAAAATGATTTTTTATTTGAAATTTATAATGATGATTAATTTATAATGTACTCCTGATCTTTGGGAATTACTAACAAAGTCTAATCCTAATAAGGAAATATATAATATAGATGGTCTTCACAATTATTGAGATATAATAATACAAACAGATGCAATTACTACTGATTCAGGAAAACCAAAGTCATCTTAATAATAGCTCTTAATCTTAATAATAATCTTAATAATAGAAATAATAGCTCCCATTTGGAGAGAGTTAAAGAGAACTAGAATGCTTGAATCAAAGGGAACAGGAATAGGACTAAAATGTCTTCCTATCAATCCTATTGCACTTCTTGATATGTGTGAATTACGCATAGCTGCATGGAGAGCAGATAATACTGGATCAAGAAATGAAGCTGTTGCAATTTGTGATAAATTGTTAAGACAAGGTTAAATGAATCGTGATCAGTATAAAGCAATACAAAATAATCTAGCAATATGATAACATGAATATGATAACATGAACATGATAATATGAATATGATAATATGAATAGGATAATATGAATATGATAATATGAATAGGATAATATGAATATGATAATATGAATATGATAATATGAACATGATAATATGAGTATTCATTGACGAGAACATCACATGGAAACATCATATTAACTATGTCTGCTCGAAAGTTTCAAAAAGTATTGGAATTCTATATAAGGCGCGTACTCATTTAGATAAAAATAATTTAACTAAACTTTATTATTCTTTTATTCATAGTTATATAAGTTATGGAATTATTGCCTGGGGTAGTACTGATCAAAGTAAGTTACAATGTCTCCATCGCCGTCAGAAACATGCGATCCGTGTAATTAATTTTGCGGATCGGTTCTCAAATTCCTCAATATTTTTCAATCAAATGAAAATCCTCAATGTTTATAAACTAAACGTATATAAAAATTTATCTTTTGTTTATATGTGGAAGTATGATTTATCTCCTTTAATTTTTAAAGACCTTTTTATTTTGAAACCTCTAAGCAAGTTTAACATGAGGAATAATAACTATTTAAATAAACCACTCTGTCGAACAAAGTTCAATCAATTCTGTATCACTTATCGTGCAGCTCATCTCTGGAACAAAATTATTTTGCCTAACTTCGGCTTACCCCTAACTTATTCTGTTTTTAAAATTAAATTAAAAGATCTCATTCTCTCTATTGAAAATATCTTAGAATATTTTTAATTTGTCTTATGATATATAATAATTTTGAAATGTATGTTCAATCTTTGTTTTATACTTGTTGACAATTTGTTTCTATTTATCTAAGTACTATTTTAATATTTTTATGTTAATTTTTTACGTTCTCTTATTGTAAAAAGGCGTTTTTATAATACTTTATGTACTCTGTTTTGTAAAAGGCTCCTGACGATAAGATCATTTGATCTTCTTTTAGAAGCCTTGTTTGTATTTGAAAAAAATATGTAATTTATATATATTACGTCAAATGTAAACAAAAAACATACGAAAAAAAAAGAAAAAGTATGATAATATAAATATGATAATATGAATATGATAATATGAACATGATAATATGAATATGATAATATGAATGTGATAATATGAATATGATAATATGAGTAAAAATAAAAATTGCGTACATAAAAATGCTGTTTGTTAAAAATAAGAGATATGTTAAGAAGCAAGTTGTTGGAGGAAGTGGTATATTTGACAGTTTAATAAATTTATTTAAACGAGCAGCATCATCAAATGTAACAAGAGTGTCATCAGCTATGTTGAAGAGGTTAGCTGCTAGCGATTTAGGAAAAACTGCAATAACTGCTGCTAAATCAGCAGGGAAAAAGCCTTTAACATCAGCAATAGAAGCTGCTGAAGATGTTGCAGTTGAAAAAGAAAAACAATTAATTAGAAAAGCATCTACTAAAGTTTTTCAACCAAATATAGTCATTAATAATAAAACTATTAACATAATCTCAAATTTAAATAAAAAAGCTGATGAAGTTACACCAAATATAAATAATATAATGATGGGGTCTGCAATAAAATCAACAGTTATAAGGATTGAAAATCTAGCAAAAAAAGGCCGAGGACTTCGATTGGCTTAATTTCTTTATATTTATTTTCCATTTTAAATTTTTTTTTATGTTGTATATAAAAAAATGGCAACTTCTGATATATTAAATTTTACTGAAATCCCAAATGATGATGATGGTATTGAAAGATTTGAATTCTATGAATATGAACCAATAGCTCGCACAAATTTAAATAGCACTGGAGAAATAAGAATTAACATCGAGCAACAAGGTTTGTTCACACTTCCGTCTGAAGCTTATCTTTTGTTTGAAGGAAGACTTCTTAAACTTGATGGGACAGCTTATGCTAATGCAGATGCAGTGTCACTTACAAACAATGGTATTATGCATTTATTCAGTGAAATATCGTATCAATTATCAAACCAAAATATAGAGTCAGTTTATTTTCCAGGTCAAGCAACTACAATGTTAGGAATGCTTAAATACCCAACTGACTTTCAGTTAGCACAAGGATTAAATCAATTGTGGTACAAAGATTCTTCAACAACACCAGTACTTGCTGATAACTCAGGGTTTGCAGTACGACAATCATACATAAATCAGAAACCAACCACAAAGGGAACATTTTCATTTTGTATACCTTTAAGACACATTTTTGGATTCTGCGAAGATTACAACAAAGTTATTTACGGATTTAAACATACACAAACTCTTGTTAGAAAAAGTGATACTGGAGCAATTTTTAGAAACGCTCTTGCAGCTGTAGGAAAAGTTAATCTTGATAAAATATCATTGTTCATGTCACATGCGATTCCATCAGATTTAGAGAGAGTTAATCTTTATAAAAATATTGAATCAAAAGTGACACTTCCAGTAACTTTTCGCGCAAGGCAGTGTAATACTACAACTGTTTCATAATCTACAACGTTTTCTTGGAGACTTAGCATAAAAACATCTCCAGAAAACCATGATACATCATTGTTAGATTCCAAACAAATAAGGAACGAAATCAAGAAGTTAATTCTTCCATATTTGATCATTGTGACTTGAAAAATATGTACATTATGCCTAATCAAGAAAAATATCCAGCTGCTGACTATAACTTATCATTTCCAAATCATCAATTTTCAAGAGCCTATAGAGATGCATCTGTATTTAGTGAAAAGCTTTATGGAATGAACGATTTGATAACACAAAGCAACATAACTCCTTCAGATTATAAAGATTTATACCCACTCTTTGCTTTTGATGTTAGTAGACAATCTTAAAATGTTAGTAGAAAAATTAAAATCCACAGTAGACAAATTAAAGCAACATTTAATGCAGCTGTTCCAGCAGATACTGAAGCGTTTGCTGTTGCAATATCGGATAAGTTTTTACACTTTCAATCAGACGGAAATAAGTTGAACGTTGTTTATTAACTTTTTTTTGAATTGATTTAAAAAATTTTTTATCTTTATATAATAAAAATGTATTATACAAGGGAAAACTTGCAGAAGTTGTTAAAAGAAAATAACATTTCACAAACATCTAAAAATTATGTTACATTGTTAATGATTGCTGTAGATAATGGGTTGATTGATAAAGAATTAATCATGTCAAAAGCAACAGAAGCAACCAATGAGAAGAGACCAATTGGAAGACCAAGAATACATCCAGTAAAAGATGTTAATGAGAAAAGATCAGTTGGAAGACCTAGAATACATGCAGTAAAAGAAGAAAAAAAAGAAATAGATCCAAAATATGAAAGATTAAGAACAATTAAGAAAAAACCAGTCACTATTAAATTAACAAACATGGAAACAGGGGAAGAAACAGTATATAAATCTTTATATAGCGCAATGCGTGGGACTGGTCATGGATATATATATCTTAAAATGCGTGATGGGAAAATTGATAATGGTTATAAGATTGAAATATCAAATTCGGAAAAATTAAAAAAAATTAAAATATATTAAAAAATCTTGATATATTAAAATGGGAGATAAAAATAAAATATGGAGTTTTATAAAATGTATAAGCCTACGTCATGCACTTTGTATTGGAAAAAAGAAGAAATAAATAATAATTTAAAAGATTTAAAAAAACCTTGCTATATAAAAAATGGAAAACATAATTTTTATGGATCCGAAAGACCTACTTCGCATGGGTATGAAAGACCTACTTGATGAACCGGTTCCATACATATCATCAGAAATATTAACTACTGAACCTTTTGTATATAGAATAACAACTGTTCAAAATGAGAGCCAACTTGAAAAACTGCAAACAGTAGAATATTATTGTAGAGTTAGAGGATTGGGGTGTTTATAATATTTTATATGAAATTTATCATATGAAACATTTTAACAAGAAAAAAATATTTTGAAAAAGGATATAAAGAAAATGAAAATTAAAAAAAATTATCTTACTATATGAAATGGAAAATGATATGAGTAGCGAAAACGTAAAAGAATTAAAACAAATCGCTAAAGAGCGTCAAGTTAAATATTATTATAATATGCGAAAAGATGAACTTATTAATGCATCATCTCAGAAACAAAGACCAGTTCCTCGTCTTATTCAAAGACCAGTTCCTCGTCCTATTCAAAGACCAGTTCCTCGTCCTATTCAAAGACCAGTTTCTGCTCCTCGTTCTGTTCAAAGACCAGTTCCTCATCCTATTCAAAGACCAGTTCCTCGTCCTATTCAAAGACCAGTTCCTCGTCCTATTCAAAGACCAGTTTCTGCTCCTCGTCCTGTTCAAAGACCAGTTCCTCATCCTATTCAAAGACCAGTTCCTCGTCCTATTCATAGACCAGTTCTTTGTCCTATTCAAAGACCAGTTCCTCGTCATATTCAAAGACCAGTTCCTCGTCCTATTCAAAGTCCAGTTCCTCATCCTATTCAAAGTCCAGTTCCTCATCCTATTCAAAGACTAGTTCTTCGTCCTATTCAAAGACCAGTTCCTCGTCATATTCAAAGACCAGTTCCTCGTCCTATTCAAAGACCAGTTCCTCGTCCTATTCAAAGACCAGTTCTTCGTCCTATTCAAAGACCAGTTCCTCGTCCTATTCAAAGACCAGTTCCTGCTCCTCGTCTAGTATACAAAAAACAAATAGAACTTATATTATCACAATCAGCAGTTAAAAATGTGACGAAGCAATTAACAGTTAAAGGAACAAAAAGATATGATGCTATATCTTTCATGAATGCTGCTAAAAAAAGTGCAATTAAAATTTTGGATCAGGTTGGAGATTTGTTTCTATTGAAAAGATGGATATCAATTTTATTGAGTATAATCCTATTAAAGCTAAATCATATATTCCACTTGATAAAAATTTAGCAACTAAAAAAGCAATAATTAATATAAAGAATGAAGATAATCAATGTTTTAAGTGGTGTATTGCAAGAGCATTAAATCCAACAGATAATCATCCTGAAAGAGTAGTTAAAGAACTTAAAAATCAAGCTGATTAAATAAACTGGGTTAAAATAGATTTTCCAGTATCATTAAATCAAATCACACAATTTGAGAAGAACAATACAGATATCAGTGTCAATGTATATGGTTATGAAAATTCAGAAGTTCATATATTGCACGTATCGAAGAATAATGATCGAAAAAATTTAATAGATTTACTATTAATCTCAAATGGAGAAACGAATCATTACTATTTTATAAAAAATTTAAGCAGATAACTTTCATCACAAACATCAAATAAACGTTGCAAAAAACACTATTGTAGAAATTGTTTGTTAGGATTTATTTCTGAGGAATCATTATCTAATCATAAATCGTATTGTGAAACACATGATTCAGTACGTATCGAACTTCCACCACCAAATTCAACAATGCAATTCACTAATCACAATAAATCAATGAGAGTTCCATTTGTAGTATATGCCGACTTTGAAAGTTTTATAAAACAAATTGACACTTGTGAACCCAATCCGAATGAATCTTATACTAAACAATATCAGAAACATATTCCAAGTTCATTCTGCTATTGTATTAAATGTTTTGATGAAAGTTTTTATCAAAGCATTCCAGTCGCATTTACTGCAAGTAGTGAAACAGATGATGTTGCACAAATTTTTGTTGATAGTTTACAAGAAGATGTTAAGAAAATGTGATAGTATTAAGTTTCCAAAAAATATGATATTTACTCCTGAAAACAAGGATGATTTTAATGCAGCAACAGAATGTCACATTTGTGGAGAAGATCTTGAAAAAGATCTTAGTACGTGATTACTGTCACATTACTGGAAAATATAGAGGTGCTGCTCATCAAAATTGTAATTTAAATTATAAAATTCCAAAATTCTTTCCAGTACTATTTCACAATATATCTGGCCATGATTCTCACTTATTTATAAGTTATAAGAAATTATCAGGAGGGAAATTGAGTTGCATACCAAACAATGAAAAAAAGTATATTAGCTTTTCTAGAGAAATTAAAGTCGATGAGTATATTAAAGAAAGTAAGAAATTTGAAGTTAAACGTGAGCTTCGTTTTTTAGATAGTTATAGATTTATGCCTTCTAGTTTAGACGCTTTATCAAAGAATTTAGCAAAATACCAGTGCAAAAATATCGGAAAATGATATTCGGGGAAACAATTAGATTTATTATTAAAAAAGGCGTATATCCATATGATTGGATAGACTCTGTTGATAAATTTAATGAAACCCAATTACCACCATAAGAATTAATCTTTTTAAAATTAAACGATGAAGATATAAGTGATGATGAATACTCACATGCACAAACTGTATGGAATGAATTTCATTGCAAAACATTTAGAGATTATCATGACTTGTGCAACGTTTCAGATGTGCTATTACTAGCTGACTTCTTTGAAAATTTTAGAGATGTTTGTATGAATTGTTATAAATTAGATCCTGCTTGGTATTATACATCACCAGGATTAGCTTGGGATGCAGCATTAAAGAAAACAAAAGTAAAATTAGAACTGCTGAGCGATTACGATATGATCCTAATGATAAAGAAAGGAATAAGAGGTGAAATTAGCATGATATCCAATAGGTTAGGAGCTTCTAATAATAAGTACATGGGTGATGAGTATGACAAAAGCAAAGAATCAACATTCATACAATGTTTAGACGCTAATAATTTATATGGATAGGCAATGAGTAAACCACTTCCAACACATGGTTTTAAATGGATGGACGAAAATGAAATAGAAAACTGAAAATCAATTCCATGTATACTAGAGGTCGATTTAGATTACCCTGAACATCTACATGATGAACATAATGATTATCCACTTGCACCTGAAAGATTAAATATGGATAAAGTTGAAAAATTAGTTCCCAACTTGAATAATAAGAAAAAGTATATAGTACATTATGAAAATCTAAAACTATATGAAAGATTAGGATTAAAGATTACTAAAATTCATAGAGGCATGAAGTTTGAAGAAAGAGCATGGCTCAATGAATACATCGAACTAAATACAAACCTTAGAACTAAAGTAACGAATGATTTTGAAAAAGACTTTTTTAAACTCATGAATAATTCAGTATTTGGAAAAACAATGGATAACATTGAGAACAGAGTTGATATTAGATTAGTAACAGACAGAAATGAAGCAATTAAATTAGCATCTAAATTAAACTATGAAAGTAGAACAATCTTGATGAAAAATTAATAGCAATACATATGAAAGGAACAAAATTAAATTATGCTAAATCAATTTACTTAGGAATGTGTATATTAGATTTGAGCAAAACACTAATGTACAAATTTCATTATGATTACATAAAGAATAAATATTCTGATTAAGCAAAACTATTATTCACAGATACAGATTCTTTAGCATACGAAATTAAAACAGAAGACTTTTATGACGATATTTCTAAAGATATTCAAAGCAAATTTGATACAAGTGAATTTGATCCAAAGCACCCAGCAAATAATAATGTAGGATTTAAAGTTGGTCTTAATAAGAAAGTATTAGGAATGTTTAAAGATGAGGCCGGAGGAGCACAAGTTAAAGAATTTGTAGGACTCAAATCAAAATTGTATTCTTATAAAGTACACGGAAAAGATAACAAAAAATGTAAAGGAGTAACGAAAAATGTTGTTAAAAAGTATATTACACATGAAGATTACATAGATTGTTTATATATAAAAGAGATCATATTAGGAAAATGAATGTAATAATCATATTCACATGAAATTTACACAGAAGAGATCAATAAAATAGCATTAAGCGCAGAAGACGATAAAAGAGTTATTTTAGAAGATGGAATACACACATTAGCATATGGACACTACAAACTAAAAAAAAATAAGACAATAGGACCATAGGACAATTAGGAAAAGAGGTAAAGGAGCCCAAGGGGAAGGGGGTATGGGAGCTCATAAAGTATTTTTTGAGAAAAAAATAACTTATAAGTAAAAATGAGAAATAACACTGCACAACAGTGATTTTGTATCGGAACCAAAATTAGTTTTTTCTAGTGCATTTCCATCTGCTGAATTCGAAAATGACATTAAAAATTACATATTAGCTCTAGTTTAAGAAATAAAAGCAAAAGTTTCTCTCAAGGCAAGGGTTGAATTAAATGATCGCAAAATGAAAAATCCGGAAAAATATCTGGTCTTCAAAATTTTAGTTTATGCAAAACCGTGCACTTCGTTTTTAAGGGGCGAAATCAACTTAAATTTGTTAGCGAAAATGTTATAAAGTATAAAATAACAAGCTTACGACTACAAAAGTAATAACACTCTAGTAACTAACTTCATATAAAAGTAATAACACTATATATGTGTGATACTTTTACAACGCACTTATAACTTTTATAATTCATTCTTAGTTCAAACAACATAAGTAATCCCAAAATTTAATTGAAGTAGAAAAGCATCTAGAAAAATAGAGTGGATATTTAAATATTATTTATGACGTATTAAAGAACTTAAACAACTTCATAAAAATGTACTTTATAAAAAGTTAAGCATTACGAAAAAAGCCTCTAATGGTCCGTAAAAGCACGCGTTAATTTTAAAATCAACCAAAAAAAACTTTTTATTGGTTGATTTTTAAATTAGCGCGCGTTTTTACGGACTGTTCGTAACGTTTCATAATGAAAACCCTTTTATAAAGAATGTTTTTATAAAGTTGTTTAAGTGTATTGTAGAAGTTCATGAAGTTTTTAATAATATTTGATTATCCACTTCATTTTTTCAGATGTTTTTTTACTTTGATTAAAGTTTGGAATTACTAATGTTGTTTGAACAATGAATGAACTTTAAAAGTTATAAGTGCTTTATAAAAATAATAATACTATTATAGTTTTATTACTTATATAATGCAGTTAGTGACTGGATTGTTATTACATTTGTAATCGTAAGTTTATTGTTTTGTTTTGTTATAATTCGCTCCTTAAAAACAAAGAAAAACGACTTTGCATAAACTAAAGTTTTAAAGACCAGATATTTTTCCAGATTTTGTAAATCGCGATCGCTTATTCAACCTTTGCAAGGGTAGAAATTTTCTTTTTTTAAAAAAAAAAAATTTTTGTTTTTGACTATCCAAAATGTTTTGTTCATGTTTAAAACTTGTGATACTAGTTATGTGTGTTTGCTAAAGTTTCTGGTCTAATCTATTCTTAGTTTTTTTTTTTTTATTTACTAGTGTAAAATATTACAAATCAACATGCCAAAAAAATGTGTAAATTTAGTGGACAATTTTTGTTACATTTGTGGTGAAATAACATTTTCCTCACAGAAAAGAACTATGACACCTTCTGTGCAGACTGCTTACCAGCATTACTTCGATATGAAGGTAGGGGACCAGGATAAATCATGGGCTCCACATATATGCTGTAGCTCTTGTCCGGTTACACTACGAGAATGGTTGAAAAATAAAAAAGATCTTTGGCTTTTGCTGTTCCTATGGTATGGAGAGAGCCTAAAAACCATACAGATGACTGCTATTTCTGTTTGACCCCACCCATTAAAGCAGGTTTGTCAATGAAAAAAGTAGGAACAGTTAAATATCTGAATCTTCCATCTGCCATTCGACCTATTCCACATTCAGATAGTTTACCAGTTCCTACTCCACCACAAAGTTGTGAGTTAGAAGCAGAAAATGAAGAAGAAATAGAAGAAAACAAGCCTTCCACATCAAATTATCCTGATTTTGTGTTAACAGATATTGTGCCACACAGATTGAGTCAAGCAGAATTAAGTGATCTTGTTCGAGATCTGGACTTGTCACAGGAAAAGGCAGAACTTCTAGGGTCAAGACTAAAGCAGTGGAATTTTCTCCAACTTGATGTCAAGGTTTCACATTACAGAAAACGGCAGCAAAATCTGCTTTCTTTTTTTGAGAAAAAAAATAATCTTGTTTGCATTGATGTTTTTGGATTAATGCATTGTCTTAATTTGAACTATGATCCAATTGAATGGAGATTATTCATAGACTCATCTAAGCTAAGTTGAAAGCTGTATTACTGCACAATGGAAACCGCCTTACTTCTGTTCCTATTGGCCATGCAGTTCACATGAAAGAGACTTATATAAACATGAAAGTTCTCCTCAACTCAATTAATTACAATAAACAAAAATGGAAAATTTGTGGTGATCTAAAAGTCATTGCTATACTTTTAGGAATGCAATTAGGGTATACTAAATACTGCTGCTTTTTGTGTATGTGGGACAGTAGAGACAGAAGTTCACATTATATAAAAGAAGACTGGTCAGCAAGAAATCTTAACACAGAAGAAAAAAATGTTATTGCTGAACCAATTGTGGATCCAAAAGATGTACTTCTTCCACCATTACATATTGAGTTGGGTTTGATGAAAAATTTCGTCAAAGGTATGAATAAAGAAGGACAGGCTTTTAGATATTTAAGAAATAAGTTTCCAAAAATAAGTGATGCAAAAGTTAAAGAGGGTATTTTTGTTGGACCACAAATACGTCATCTTATGAAGGATCCTGCATTTGACGAAGTTTTGAAGGGGCCAGAAAAGGAAACTTGGGAAGCTCTAAAAGGAGTGATTTGTGGATTTTTAGGCAACAAATGAGATTATAACTACATGTCCCTCAAGATTCATTTCCTCCACTCACATCTAGACTTCTTCCCCCCCCCCCCCAAGTGGAGCTGTTAGTGATGAACATGGGGAAAGGTTTCACCAAGTTATTTCTGTAATGGAAAAAAGATATCAGGGTCGTTGGAATGAGGCCATGCTTGCAGATTACTGTTGGTTTGTGTGTAGGGATGCTCCAGAACTAGTCTACAAAAGGAAACCCTAATAACTTGATGATCATGATTTCTTTGTTTAAAACTATTAGAATATATTTGCAATAAAAAAAACCAAATGTACTTTAAATGTTATTAGAATATGTAAATTATATGTCATATTTCTCTGTTGCAAATTAGCTGAAATAAAAATTTATTGCTATTGTTTATCTTTGTTGAGAATTGTATATCTCAAAAACTAGAGCTAATAAAAAATTTTCGTTGTCATTTTCTTTTTTCTCAGCCCAAAATTAGTATAATTTGAATAAAATTGCTAAAGATACAAAAAAAAAATATTTTTTTGTTGCCCAGTGTAATTATAAACTTATCAATGTTGAACGGATAATTTTACCTAAGGAACCTTTAACAAATTTTCAATTGTTAGAAGCAGCAAAAAAACTAAAAATAAAAAATTTTAAAGGTGTATTTGTAAGAGATCAATTACCTAAAAATACACAAAAAAAGAATGTGGAATATTAAATACAGGAGAATAAAGTACACATGGTTTTCACTGGATTTGCTTGTACAAAGATAGAGATAAAAAATTAAGTTTTGACTCTAATGCACAACCTCCACCTGTCGAAGTTGTTAATCATTTAAAAGACTCTGTTTACTATAATAGTGATAGAGTTCAGTTTGGAAATACTTCATTCTGTGGACATTTGTGTCTCTATGTTTTAAAAAAACTAGATGAAGGATATGATTTTCAGAATATTATTAATAATCTATGGTAATTTTTTTTTCTTTATGTATAAAATGCCTGTTGATAAATTCGGACGTACAACAATTTATTCAACTACAAGTCGAGTAGTTTCAAATGGATTAACAGCATCTCAAGCTGATAGTATGTTTATTAGAAGAGATGGGCAAAATAATGCAACTAGTGATATTGACATGAATACAAACAAATTAATAAATGCAGCAGAACCTACAAATTCAAATGATGCTGCTACAAAGTATGTTGACACAATAATACCTAATTCTAGCAGTTTAGAAGTAGTACCAAATTCAAGTTTAACATGCATGGGAGTAAAATCCCAGACTCTTGAACCAAATACAGATGGAACAGCAGCTTTTATTCAAAATAGTGGTCCTGGTATTCTCAGAAAACTATGGTTAGAATTTAACGGAACAAATCCTAATGGAAGTGTATCAAGTAACGTATTTATTAGGATATATGCAGATAATACGCTTTGCATAGGAAGTATAGCTTGTGATTTATTATTCGCTCCACTTGGTGGACTAATTTATACTAACTCTTTACAAGGTTGTAATATGCATTCTAATATTGAATTAGGAGGATACTTTACACTTGATTTACCATTTAAAACTAATCTAAAAATTGAATTAAACAATAAAACTGGAAATCCACTTGCATATTCGTTGCAACCTTTTATTACAATAAGTTCAACACAACAAGCAAATATTTCATTAATACCCCCATCAATTTTAGATCTTAAACTATACTCATCCACATTTAGATATTTGAACACAACTTATGGTAATGAATATATATTATTGAACACTGCAAGTAATAGAAATGGTGTTTATTTGAAATATATTAGAATGCATGTTATCGGTAAATCTGGAAATTGGTGGGAATCAAGAGTACGCATGTATGACGGAATCGATTCTCCTAAAAACAATGACTCAGTTATTCAACCTTGGAGACCCTATAACTATAGTAATTTAATTTTTCCTGGATACGAAAAAAATAGCAGATGTATATACTGCTCATCTGGATTAGTAGATTTTTATTTATCTTCATGGAATGGAATTAATACTTCATTTGCTAATAGATCATCTGGGCTATTGTATCAATCAAAACCAAAAATTGTTTCTACAACTACTATCTTTTTTTACAGAAATTTTGGTAAAAATGACTCAATGCCTAGCGTTACTAATGGTAAAAGATTAGTAGTAACAATAAACTCTGGTGATGAGCAAGTTGAGAAATCTGAAAGTTTTTCTGTGTTAAAAGGAGTCATTTACTTTTATGCGTAGCTAAGTTCGAAGACCTACTTCTTATGGGTCTGAAACACCTAATGAAAAGTAGATTTCATTTACACTTAAGTTAGATTTCACCTTATAATTATTATTTCTTTGTTAAAATAATAATTAAATTAATATCATGTCATTCTAGATGAAGAGATCTCATAATATACATGTTGAAAAATGGTTAAAATGTATCATACTTTCTAAGCCAAACGTTTTTTTTTTAAACGATTAAAATAATACCATTCTTTCTAAGACACACACTTTTTTCAATAATGCACTATTGTTTTGGCCCAGAACCCGCTTTTTATACTACTAACCTGTAAAAAATAAATATTTTTTCCGCTTGCATATGGATATAGATTTCTTTTCCAACCTTTGCGATAATTGACTTAATTATTTTTAAGTCCTAGTAAAAAATATTTTGCCTCATTAAATATGATTTGATCCAAATGACTGGATGCAAGACTTGGCTTGATATTTTCTTAGTCTAATTTTTATGCAGATGACCTGTGAGAAGAATCAAAACAAAATAGTTAGACACGGAACACATAGACAGCCAAGGCAGTAGACATCTATGTTGTAGAGGTCTAGGTCTCAGGAAACTTCTAAATCGTCTCACCAAGCAGCTTAGAGTTCAGCGGTGTTTTTAGAAACTCGTTTTTCTTAAAAGTTTTTAGACTCGCTCTAATGATGCTATGTCAGTTAATTTCTGATTAATGACGATTTCTGTATAGGTTTTTAGTTACTTCATATTTTGCATCCATAAGATATTACAGTAGATTTGAAATGGCGTTTTCAACTTGGAAAACAACATTCATTACAGGCAAACTTTTCTCAAAAAATGTCATTTTGAATGTAAGAATTTTCTAATATTTTTGTCAATTAAGGGATAAAAACAACATTTTAATAACATTACAAGATGACATAAACGGTAATATAGTTATAGAATGTTTTAAACAATTAAAAGATATTCTTTTTAAAGTATATGGAGCGTCTATCCATCAAGGAGTATTTCCCAACCGATTAAAACTTGCAAAAGTTACCCCTATTTTAAAAGAGGGAGATCAAAAAGATATCAGTAATTATCGTGCTATATCCGTCCTCTGCACATTTTCAAAAATACTAGAGGGCATTATGTACAATAGACTATACAACTATTTTCTATCAAATAATTTGTCAGCGTTCCCCAAGGCTCTATTTTGGGACCACTTTTGTTCTTGATTTATATAAACAACCTAAATGAAGCCTCAAATTTAATGAGTATCATGTTTGCTGATGATACCAACTTATTTTTTTCCAATAATGATATTTACAAACTCATCTCTAGCATGAACGAGCAACTTAAAAATATATCCAAGTGGTTCAAATGCAATAAACTAACTCTAAACAGTAACAAAACAAAATGGATTTTGTTCCATCCTGTCTCAAAAAAAGCTTATTTTTCCTGCAAATTTGCCCAAAATCATTATTGATGATACTGAGATAAAAAGACACTATGTCACTAAGTTTTTGGGTGTTTTTCTTGATGAAAACATCACATGGAAAGCACATATTGACTATATTAGCACAAAAATTTCTAAAAGCATTGGATATTTATATAAATCCAGAACATATTTAAGTAAAAAAGTTTAACGTAACTCTACTTCTCATATATACATAGTTATTTAATTTATGCAAATATTGTATGGGGAAGCACAGAAAAAAGTAAGTTACAATGTCTTTACCGCCGTTTAGGCGACCCGTTTAATTAATTTTGCGGATGGATACACTCAATCCAAACCTTTTTTTATTGAAATGAAAATTCTCAATATATATGAGCTTAATGTGTTTAATGTCTTATGCTTCATGTATTTGTGGGAAAATGACTTATTCTTATCTGTCTTTAAAGATCTCTTTTGTGAAAAACCAATAAATAAATATACACTTAGAAATAATTTCCTCATATAAGAACCTTTTTGTCGAACCAAGTTTAATAAGTTTTGCATTGCTTATCGCGCACCGTATCTTTGGAATAAGATTGTTTTGTTAAGTTTTTATATTTTTCACACTTATCCAACTTTCAAATATGAACTGAAAAATTTTATTTTATCTATTGATGACGTAGTCAAGTACTTCTAATTTATACTTCGTAATTTTTGTTTAGAACTTTTATTTTATTGTAAAATACGCTTTATGAAACGTTTTAATTTTTGTTTTTATCTTATACATAAACGATATAGATTTTATATATAGTAACGTCAGATTTATTTATGCAAAATTTTATTTTATTTATATAGCATCGTCAGATTTATTTAAACTGTTTATTGAAATTTTTTTTATTCATTTTTGTTTTGCTGTAAAATGTCCAGAGCTGTAAAAGGTTCTGATGATAAGATCATCATGATCTTCTTTCAGATGCCTTGTTTGTTTGTAAAATACGACAAATGTAAACGAGCAAAAAAAAAAATTAAAATAAAAAATAAAAAAAGACACCTTTTCCGAAAAACTAAACACCCCTTTAGACATCTACGATTCCTTAATGCTATTGTTTAGATTGTATAGAAACGATTCCTTAATGCGAGAGTTTATTTTTCTAAGATAATTGCGCGGACTTTTATGTATGAAAAAGTGATAGGCTTTTGATGAGCCGTTCGAAGAAGAACTATACGACGTCTTTTAGTTTTGTTAGAAATCATTACCCTTGTTTTTGTATGATTTTAATATGTGTTTTCGTCATTTTTCTTCTGTTTATAATACAAATTTTACTAGTTGCTGATTTTTCTCTCGGTCTATTGATGCAAGGTCTTCCACAAATTACGAGTCTAGCATTGTTTGGTGTTACACTTTTTATTATGATATGTTGTAAAAAATATATAATATAATATTATTCGCGGCAATATTATGTTATAGATTATTTTATTTTTTACGTTGCATTATATTATGTCATGTAGTTGTAACGTAATGATATGTAAATTTATAAAAGTTGTGCAAAAAAAAAAAAAAAAAATGTATGTCTATATATATAGTTAATACAATTTGTATTTGGTTCATGCGTGACCTATTTTAATAATTTAATGGAATAAACGTCATTTTAGTCATTATTAGGCAAAAGGCTATTCATTCGTGCTACAGGAAATCACCCTAATTTACACATTCTAGCTTATATTGTTAGAAATTGATGCTACAATTGTTTATAAATGTTCTAAGCAATTAAAAAGAGCTTAGTCAACTAATGTATTTATCTTTAGAATTGTAGAGTTAGAAATAAATTTATCAATTTCTGATTTTTTTTTAATCTTTATTTATTATCATAACCATGTTTAGTTACGATTTTAGTATTAAAATAGTTTGTAGTTAATAGTTTGGGCATTCAATATAACTAATAATTATTTTTTTCTGGAAAGCCATAACTGCGTTTTATATTAATTATTATAATTTTTTTATCAATAACCTCCTTCATTATGGGGCACAACTTTTATTCATCATTTTTATACCTGTGATTGGTTAGTATATAGCAGGTTATATGATTATCACCAACTTATTAACAACTGAAAATAGTTTGTTATTGAGCAAATTTCTTTGCGTAGATTAAAATCTAAGAAGTAAATAACCTTATAATTATTAAATTGAAAGTTTCAAATATTTTTAATTAAATTCAATTTTATCTTGGCAACTCATAATTGTTACGAATAACTTGTAAAAAAAAACTATAATACAATAATAACCATAATAACAAAAGCTTATTTTTTTATTGCTTTGCCATTCTTATGAAACGTTATATCTCTCTTTGATTGTTAATAGTAGATTTTTGCTTATTAGGAAAGGATAAGCTTTATTTATAAAACTGTTATTGAATATAATATTTTTGCATTAAAATTAGATAATATATTATTTTTAATATAAAATGAAAATTCAATCAGAAAAAGTAAAAGAACAATATAAAATTTTTCAATCCCTGATCATTGCGATTTTGAGAAATACAATATTTCATAAGAACAAGTACATCAATAATATAAAATACAAAATATGCTATCACCGTTATACAAACTTCAAAACTCTCTTATAAAAACGTGCTTGCGCGCGACGTAATGCAAGGTCCCAGTCTTTCTTTCGTAATTTTTACATTTTATTGGCTAGATGATTAAAATGTGTAATCAAAATATTTGAAAATGATCACAAAGTGTGTTGTAAACTTCAATGGTACCCCTGAGATATATGGAGTTCAAAGTCCAGAGATTTGGGCTTTAATACTCTTATTAATAATGCATAACATATTAGCCTGCTTTTTTTTTAGATGTAACTGGTTGTTTTATGTGCTACTAAGTGAATAAAAATGAGCTATTGCTTTTACTTAGTATTTGATCAGCTTTACATTAATGAAAACTTTAGCAGTTTTGCTCAAATTTTTATTCACGTTGAGTTTTGCAATTCCCTTAGTAGTTAGTCAGCTTTACGTGATTGAAAATTTAGGCCGCATTGATTAAGTTTTTATTCACGTTTTTATTCAAAGCAGACCAATTACTGAGTAAAAGCAATTGCTCATTTTTATTCATCCTGCTTCTTGTTTTATAGTTTTTCATCCCATTTCTACATATACGTCATGTTTCATGCTTTTGAACATTGCTTGTGATCGTGCAATTAAAAATTCACTATTTACTTATCCGTTAAGTAGATGACCGGTATTAAACGAAAATTACGCAATAACTCAATAATCAAAAGAAAAAATTTATTTCAGCTTTCGCTTTATATGTTTACAAATATGTCATTTATGCTAATTAGTAAAACTTATAATGTAAAAAGAAAGATTATTACGACAAAAAAATTCCATTTAAACTAATTAGAACGTCTCATAGGAACGGTTGGTCTTTTGACCAATAAAATCCATTTTTATTATTGGATTAATAACATCGGACCTATATATTTAGAAGTTCCTAACTTTACATAAATCATTCGCTAGCTGATGTTAGATATAGAAGATAACTTCTCAAATTTGTGGTCAAAAGATTCGTTGGAGTTGCAAGAGAGATTTGCAGAATAAAACATCAGTAGAGGTAAAATAGTAAAAAGTATTAGTTTAAAACACATAATTTTAATCTTATTAAAATAGAAGTTTCTTAACTATTTTGAATTTTCGTGTCAAATCATGGACATTCAAAATTGTGGGTAGTTTTGAAATAATTTACATATAAAAGCAAATAAAAGATTGTTCAGAACAAACAAAACGAGCTTAGGAAAGTGCTGGAGTATTTGAAGTTGTGATAGTAGACAAAATTATAAGCTTAAATTTTGTGAACATACGAAATCCTATTCTTAATAATTTAATTTTAATAATTTAAAACCCTAGCATAGAAAAAAAATTTTTCAAGAAATAAATTAAAAATATTAAGTAAGTGATAGTTACGCATTTTTTCAATTTATTTTTTTTTAAATTTGAATTTGCAATGGAAATTTTTTTTTTATAAGAATAACTCTAAAAATAGTAAGATTTTTTATGCTTTAAAGATTAAGTAAGATTCTAATTGAATTGATAAAAAATTAGAATAAAAAAACAGTCAATTTAAAATTAACTGGCTAAAGTTAAAATTTAAAGTGAAACCACCCGATGGGCTCCGCTTTCACTTTAGACTCATTCAAACACTTGTATTTTTTAGAAAAATTATTATTTAAAAGATTGCGTGCGTGAACCGAATTTTTTAGTCGATGTATGCATGGTTCACTGCGCTATTTCCTACATCAGTCGATAGGCGAACATATTCCGTTTTAGCTAAATCTGTCAAGATGCACTTTTCCTTACATAAGTTGATGCATGTGGCATATCAGTCGTCATAAGTACTTTGATGTATCTATTAAAATTACACTTAAAAATATATTAAAAAAATACATTGCAAGAACACGGTAATGTAAAAAGTTATAATAATAAAATGAAATGAACTTAATAATTTTTTTTGCAAAGTTTTGTTGGAGGAATAGAAGTTTAACATTGTGAACTCAGTATACATATATATATATATATATATATATATATATATATATATATATATATATATATATATATATATATATATATATATATATATATATATATATATATATATATATATATATATAATATATATATATATATATATATATATATATATATATATATATATATATATATAGACAGCGTTAAATAATAAATGGGCGCCAACTTATACTTTTATTAGTGAATATATCTTTATGCTAACCAATATTAATATAACAGTATAGATTAAAATTAAAATTAATTTTTTTTTAAATTTAATATAAATAAAGTTTACATTAACGCTCGCTTTCTTTGAAAGACGTATATGTTGATAAATTAGCGATAAACATTTCAAAGTTAAAAATTAAAAACAGTGTTTTTTTAATAGTAAAGTTGTTGTTTTAAAAAGATCTCTATTAGCAAATGTGTTTTTTGTTTTTAAACTTTTTCTTAATGCTTCTTTATATTAATGATTTTAGATATAAAATGTTACTACATCCAAAGAGAATAATCAAATGGGATATTCATATACAACTCGTAAATAGAAAATAATAGCGTACTTTTAGGTTTAAAATTTTTAACAGAAGACCGCCAGGCATACATGGCCAAGTCTGGAAGATATAGAAATTTTTTTTTACATTTTAATACTACTTCTTTAAAAAATTTTCATTCAGTGCTACACCTAAAGTAATAAAGAGTCAATTAATTAAAACCGAACTTTTTTAAATTGGAGAATGAAAACGCTGACAAAAATCCATCAATAACAATCAAAAAACACTGAATAGACCGGGTGAATAAAAAAAACAATTGCTTTTACTCATTAATTGGTTAGTTTTACGTGAATAAAAACTTCAGCTGTTTTGCGCAAATTTTATTTACGTAAAGTTAAGCAATTTACTCAGTTATTACTTAGCTTTACGTGAGTAGAAACTTAAGCAAAATTTTTGAATTTTTTATTCACGTAAAGCTGACCAATTCCTTAGTATAAGCAATTACTACTTTTTAATCACACGGCCTTATAATTACATGAAGATGGTGTTCTATTATGTGACGTTAAAATCGCGACCGCCGTACTGTATGGCATATAAAGTAAGCAAGGCGAGCGTTAATTAGGATAACGTCCTTAATCACAATTATTTGAATAACATACCTTGAAGTAGGTAGACTTTAAAAGATTATTTTTGAATAAATTTAAGTAAAATTTAATTATCTATCTCAAATTATAAGAAATTTAATTTTGCTTAAACTAAATCTCTATAAAATAGCTTGTTTTCAAAGATGTATTATATTAATAATAATACACCTTTGAAAACAAAATTTTTTGAATACGTTGGAGTAGTTTATATACAATTTACTTATTTCCAACATTACCTATAATTTAAAAGTAATGTGCAAATAAGTAAAATGTATATCAAGTACTCTAAAGCATTCAAAATTAGACTTATTTCTGTTTTACATTTTGAACATCGTCTTTTAAGTATTATAACACGTAAGGTTCTTTTCTTTTTTTAAATATTTTTGTCAATTTGCTAACACACATAACTCATACAAAGTGAACACATTTTGGTTTTTAAAGCATATTAAATAACTTATTAAATTGTAATAATATTTTAAAATGCTATATATATAAATAATATGCTGAATTACTTATTAAATTGCTTTAGTATTTTAAAAGTATTTAATAATAATTTATAACAATAATAATTGGCAACAAGCGATACTACAAACTTAGAAAAATGTGTGATTTAGAGGCAATCAACACTTGTGCTAAAGATGTAAACAAGTTGCAGAGGATCCAAATGATTATGATTATAATATAAACTTCAAATTGTTTAAATTATATGCGTATCTTTTTGCTGTCATAACAAGAATGTTTTTTAACAGTTGATAACGTGACGGTGACAAGATATCTTTCCATAGCTTCCCCGTTATTATTAAGCATCAAGATAGTAAAACGCATGAGTTGTCAGAGGCGCTGCAAGTGGATTGCAGCAGTAAATAGGCAAAAAGAACCAACCAAATCCTCAAAATAATGCTCTGCTTACTTTAATTCTAAAGGTGGTTCATATGAATAATGAATGATACATATGTTTAGACTCATCTATAAATAAATTATTTGTGGGCATACAATATCTGCTAAGCATATATGCATACTTTACGGAATTACTCCACGGAAGGAAGTGATTTATGATTAGTGTCCCATTTGCTAAAGTTTAATTTATGCAGGTCTACCCCACTAACAAGCTGTACTTTTGTAACATACTGGGTTGCAGTAGCAGCCTGTAATGTTCGAGCACGTTCCTCCATTTTCACAAGAATATATACAGCTAAACACCAATAATTGAAATAAAAAAATATAGTATTATGGATTTAGAACGAAACCGTGTTGTTCATTAGCTATAATATTATTGACGTGAAGATATTTTTCTAATTTGTTTTTTATTATTTTTTGAAGTATTTTAAAAGTAATACAAGGAAGTGATATTGGTCTTTAATTTTCAGAATCAGTTTTTTCACTTTTTTTATATAGTGCATATTTGAAGAATTAAGTTGATTTAGTGGTTGACTTTTTTCTATTGACTCCATAAAAATTAGTATGAGAGAAAGAGCAAAAGCAGTAGCACAGTTTTTCAAGATATATGGATGTAACTTGTCAACTCCATATGCTTTGTTTTGATCAAGATTTTTTAGCCTATTTAGAGCATCATCATAATGAATATCTTCAGGAATTAAATTAAAGGTGAAAAAAAAATGGAATGCGATTTTTACTTTCCTTTACAAAAATATTTAGAAAGCTTATATTTAGTAGATCAGCAATTTTTTTAAGATCTTGAGTTATTTCACCACTTGCTTGCCACAGAGCTTTTATAGTCTTTTACATATTGTTGAGAATTCATATATCTATATATTCAATTTGGGTTCTTTTTGCTTTATCAACAATCATTAACTCATGGTTTCGTCTTGCTATGGAAATTTCAATTGAAAGTCTTTTTGACAATTGTTTATATTTGCTACAAAGATTTGAGTTTTTCCATTTACTTGAACAAATTATGTGTCTTAAATTCTGCTTTTTTCTAATGAGTGAGATAAGGCATTTGTTTAGCAACATATTTCTTGATGATGAATTTACAAATGAGTTATTTATAGGTACATATAATTTTCACGCTTCTTCAATATAATAAATTAACTCGTCATACATTTCTTGAACACTTTTGGTATGAAAGCCAATCAACATTTGTAAGAAAATCTCCAATACTATTACAATCAGCTTTACTATATGCAAATTTGTTTTCCTTTGTGTTTACAATCTTTGTTTTATTTTTAAAAATAAAATCAAAACATAATATCAAATCACCACTGGTTATGTTTCCTAAAACAAATTTTTTATCAATAGCACTTACATTTGCTGACTGAGTGCTGAATATTAATCTAAAATAGTTATGGCAAATTTATTTGTTTTTTAAAATGTTGGTAAATTTACATGCTGATATACGTAATTTTCATTTATTATTCGATAGAAATCATTCTCAATGCGTGATTTTCTTTTAACAGAGTTTATAGATCCATTGGATCAACTTATCTCAGGAAAATTAAAATCTCCAACTATAATTAGATCTTTAAAGCCTTTTAGGTCAACTCATTCTCTTGCAGCTTTAAATATATTTTCAATAGCTGTCATACCCATGAAATCATAAGGTCAATAAATACATCCAAAGAGACATTTATCATGACCAAACTGGACAACAGCCCAGACATGCTCTATTTGACTCCCTGTAAATGCATTATCGTTAAGTTTATATAAAGTTATTTTGGAACCAATAAAAATACATACACGTTCACCTCGACGATTATTGCATCTATCTTTTTTATATAAACAATAACCATATAAATTGCAGAGATAAGTAGGTTTGAACCATGTTTTAGTAATGCTAATAATTGTAGGATTGTAAGTTGCAACTACTAGTTTAAACTCACTAAACTTGTTGTCAAGAGATGTGTCATTTAGGTACATGCAATTTATTTTTTCAATACTACTCATAGATAACAGACAATTAGCCTTACTGCCTAAATTCGATTAGTTTATTTTTAAATTTTTGGATCTGATTTCCACGGATACAATACCAAAAGAGATCCGTCTCCTTTAGGGCATTATTAAGTTTATTTCGTTCTGTTGTGAGTATGAAATCTTGTCGACACTCAGCACCTGTTAAATCTCGTTAAATTTAAAACTTTGAGTATTTAAAATGTATATGCAAGGATAAAAAAGCAATTCACCGCTTGTTAAGTTCTTATTTTCCAAACGGTTCGTTCAGTACAAGGTCATTCAGTACCACTTTACCGTAACACAAAATTGCCAAACGAATTAAATTTTAAATGTATGATTGAAGATTTCAAATTGATATTTCTCAAAATGTTAAAAAGTGCACATACGTTATTCTGGCTCCAAGCCCTCAATATGTGCTGAGAGAAAGTATTAAAGACTTCACAAAGAAACTTGTGAACGAACCTTTAATTTCTTTAATTTAAAAGCCTAATATAATTATAAAAGAATATATAAAATGTCTTTAAGATTGTTTTTGCCTTTCAATTTTTAACTTTACTTTTTTAACTTTAGCCTTTACCTAATGGCGCTACAATTTTTTTTCTATTTCAGATGAAAATTATTAAGTACGATTAGTACAACTTTTTTTTACTATATTTAGAATGAAGTATTCAGTTGGTTTTTGGTTTGTGACCTTATTTTCATTTTCAATAGGTAATTACTAAGTAATTTTAGTTTTGATAATTTTTTCAATCTAAACACTTTTAAATATATATATATATATATATACATATATATATATATATATATATATATATATATATATATATATATATATATATATATATATATATATATATATATATATATATATATATATACATATATATATATATATATATATATATATATATATATATATATATATATATATATATATATACACACACACACATAGACACATAGACGCATAGTCTTTAAGTATAGATATTTATTAAAATTTACTCCCAATTCAAGTGTTAGATAACTGGTCCATTTAGGGGCGGATTAGGCTTTTGATTAGGCCCGGGAAATGCTACCATGAAAAAGGCCCACCAAGTGACCTTTTTTTTTAAATCGTATTAGCTTGTTACCCCTCACTTTTAAATACTTTTGTAACACTATTGAACAATAAGGACTTTTATACACTTGTTTAAAATCATAAAAGATATCATTTAAGTACATGTGTTATATTTGTATTATAAATTCATATTTAAATCACAAAAACTTAAAATCATAAAGACAGTAACTTTTTTAATTCACCACTCGATTTAGCAAGTTCATCAATAATTTCATCGTTGGTTATGTTACTCAATATCTCCTTTTCAATGCACATCATCTACAGTGAGTCCAAGTGATCTTCTGTCAACTGACTTCGCAATCTTGTTTTGAAACATTTCAACTTGCTGAAACTCCTCTCACAAGCCACCAGGGTAATTGAAATTGTGAGCATGAATTTGTAAGCCCTGTGCAGCATGCAGTAGCTCTTGCCGTAAAGATTATACTTTCGAAGCACATGGTAGCAACAGTAAATGCACGAGCGACACTTCTTTAGAGGGCCGCATTTATGGTTGGTGGCGTCATCTTCATTTTCAACCTCATCCTCATTAATCGTGATTTGATCAGAACAATCGTAACTCTCTTCCAATGTTTTTTTTAAAACTGGCCACATTTTTGCAAAGTCCAACAGCTCAAGAAATAGCTGCGCTTCTTCGCCTAAAATATAAAAAGATAAAGATAATCTTATAAATATTCAAAATATAGAACAAAAGAGATAACCTTATCTAATGCTAATTAAAAATTTAATGAAGTTTACCAATTTGGAAAACAAAAATACTAAAGCAATTACTAATAAAATTTAACAAGAAACCAATCAATTTTATTTAAAAGTAAATTTACACACCTGTTGCCGAAATATGACATGAGATTTTCTGAAGGGCTTTTTTTGGAATATTACATTCCAATAACTCAGAAAATCCTTTGGGGTCAAAACAACTCATATCAGAGTACGGTTCACCGTGTGATGCCGAGTCGACAGACTTCTTAACACTGTGTCTAGAATACCATTGTGGACCTCTACTTCAAACTTTTTTAAAGGATCTGTAAGTGGATCATCATTTGCTAATTCTCCTGCCATTACTTTTCTTACACTTAATTTAGTGGAAGAGACTGCTATTTCCAGCACTTGAACGACGTCTGTGTATAATGCTCCTTCACCGTCGCGAAACGTACCAAAAAACTTTTGAAGGGCATCGTGTTTAGACCCCTATCCAGTAGCACCGATAACACTTAGTCGTTTGTGAATGTTTTGGTCATTTTTTTCTTTAATGTGATCAGTCCAAAGGTCCATTCTCAAGTAGGACTCACGAAAAAACATAGCAGCCTTTTGAAGTATACCAAAAAGTGTCATTGAAGCTTCATTACTGCTGGTGGCGTCACATACGACCAGATTTAAAACATGCGCATAACACCATGTGTGAATGTGTCCAGGAGACGCTTTTTCTAAGAATGCAGTAAATCCATTGTATGCCCCGGCCATATTAGAAGCGCCATCAGTACTATCTGACACACATTTAGTAATATCAGTGCCATTTTGTTCCAAAACATTTGACATCAATTTGAACAGATCACTGCCTTTTCCAGAATGTGAATCGACAACACCAATAAGTCGCTCCTCAACTTTGTCGGTAACGTATTGCAGGACTATCGCACATTTATCCGCTTGTGTTACATCTTGAGTTGTGTCAAGTTGCACTGAGAATATTCCAGCTTGTTGTACTTCTTCAGCAATGGCACTTTTCATTAATTTAGCGATTCCTAATATAATTTGGTTTACAGTGGATTTGGAAATGAAAGTATTTCTGTTAGCTCTATTCCTCTTATCCTGTTTATCATTCAGCATGCCTTTGTCGATATATTCCTTCAAATGCGCTTTTAGAATTTCATCGTACTTCGCAACAAGAATCACGATTTCAAGAAATGTTCCATGATCCACTCTGTCGTTAGCCAAAACATTGACGGCTTCGCAACCAGCCTTACCTCGATATGGCATACCACGTTTACCAATCACTTTGACAATTGACACTTCTCTGTCCACGATCAATCTACGATGTAAAACTTGCTGTTTTCGTAGACTATATTGCTGACCTTGTACCATATCTAGAATGGTTCGATTAGCAGAGAAATGTAGATAAGCCTCGACACATTCTTGGTGTCTCATTGACGATTCGTGTTCCACAATACGTTGATGAATATGAGTCCAACTTTTAAAACCTGTTACAAAAGAACTTTGTTTCTGCTTCTCATTTCCATGTGCCAAACAAACACTGCAAAACAGGCACTCTTCTTCTTCTGAAAATGAAAGAAACATACGCTGCATACCATCTTCAGGACGATAATATACTATTTTTGAATTAAAGTGACGTGTTTCAGGCTGATGTGGGTGATATTATAGAAAGTTATCAGTTCATTCAGGTGAGGCTTATTAAACCAATCATTCACTAGGGTAGTAGTTTTTTCGTTATCACCAGTAGGTTCAACCATGCTTGAAGAAGCTGTAATGTTTAGAATGAGGATAGGTTGGGTCATTTCATTAGTGTCAGTATGAACGCCATATTCATCATCAAGGTTTCTTTGGGTCTCTTTAGCAACGTGAGATTGAACCTCATCATCAGGCTCAGCATCAGCATGGTGTTGCAGGGTATTTGAATTCAGTTTAGAAAACATGGATAGTAGATTTTTAGTTGTTTTAGCATCTTTTCGCAGAAGCTTTATGTTTTTCTCACGTAACTTTTCATGTCCACTTTTTCGCTTAGACATCACAAAAAATAAACATTTGTATTAGCCTTTTAACTACTATGATTATTATATGTTTTTATTGATTATTTTTAAATAAGTGTTATGAATGGAAGACCTGCGACTGTATTTTTATTTGTGTGAAGTTTGTTAATCTGATTATTTTTAAAGAATATAACTTAAAATTTTAGAAATATACTAATTTTAATATTTTTTAAAATAAACCTACATTTTATTAAACCTACATTATTATTACCAACATTATTATTAAACCTACATATTTATTAAAATAAATCTACATCTTCATTAATAATAAATCATTCATATTTATTTTTATAAACTGTGTAGGGATTTCTTGTTAATATTATACATACTATATAAAATATAAATAGATTACATTTAATTTTTAAATAGTAAAATACCATATTAATAAAAAACCAATATTTATATAAATACCTAATTACTTTTTTCGTTATATATTTTATATTATATTTATAATATTGTTTTGATTTAGAAAATGTTTATTGAAATAATAAATTATAAAAGAAGCGTTACATTAAATTAAAAATTCTATATAAGATATGTATAATAAATTATTTAACGCGTTTTTATTTAACTCGTTTTATTTAAACAATAATCTATAGTGAAAACAAAGTTGAATAAAGCAAAATCTGAAGTAAATTTCAACTCACAATTTTTTATTACTATTCTAGAAATTTATTAAAAAAATTAAAGAAAATACGTTTTAAAATATTATAAAATTTTAAAATGTTGTATTGCTGACGGCTCACCGGGAAATGTCCCGGTGTCCCGGTGGCCTAATCCGCCCCTCGGTCCATTTCAACATTATTTTGAAAGGGGTTGGTTTGTCTAGCCCTATGACGCTAGTTGAACCCTGCGCTTATACAGCTTTATAAAGTTTGGTTCTCTTTGAAAAAGATTTAATACAATTATTTTAGTTAATTTATTTTTGTTACTGTTTTGTTATTGATTTTATTTTTCTTTATTAACTATTTCCTTCGTTCAAGGGCAAAAACTTGGCGAGTGGTCTTCTTTTAGCAATTGTTCAATAAGCACACGTACACGAACTTGCACACCGGCACACAAATGTAAAGGTGTTGAAGTAGTTCAGAGTATACCATGTGCTAATCATTGTCCAGGTATTTATGTATCTGTTGTCAGTTTTTTTAAATGTTTTTGATCACAAAGATTTTTTTATTTAATAGAGTAAATGTTCCTATTTTGACACTTTTAAAACATTTTTTAAAAAATTTTTGTTTGTAAATTTTATTTAGGTTAAATAATATTTTCCATTACGGTCTTATCACAGAACACTGTGGAGGAGCATTTATTTGAAAGTTCAAGCGTCATTTCTAGCCGATGTCGCAAAACTTGCTTAAATGAAAGGTTTGAACCATAGATACTTTGTTTCTCAAACAAGTACGCAACCACTGCGCCACTGCTGCACAATCTTTGAAATATGAAATTTAAAAAAATTTAATAAAATTATAATACTGACCAGTTGTTCCATAGTTGTTTCTTTCTCCAAACCCATAGTTTCATTGATTATTCGCAGTGATAGCAGCCGCGGTGCAGTGGTAGCGCACTTACCTTAGAAACAAAAGATCCATAGTTCAAACCGCACATCTGGGCAAGTTTTACAGCATTGGTTAAAAAGCAGGCTTGAACTTCCAATTAAATGCTTATCCGTGGTGTTCTGTGATAAGACCATAAAGATTTTTTAAGGCACCTAATTTTTCAATTTTATTTTACTTGCTAGAAATAATAATGTAACTTTGTTTATTTTTATTTATGTAGTTTTTTTTATATAAAAGAACTTGTTGAAACTTTTACTTTAAATACCACCACAACAGTTCAAGTTATGTAAGTGTTACACCTCTGCTTTAACCTGAAAAATAATAACCGTATTAATAATATTTGATTGTATAAGTATGACATTACCCATGTATATTCTTTGTATATGTAAAAAACTTTTTTTCTTGATAACTCAGCTATTTAAATGTCGTTTAAAGTTTAATTTGTTATATACAGTAACGGGTCCAGGAATTTCTGGTGGTTGTATCACATTTGCGTCTTCTAAAAAAAAAAAAGTCTTCTTTTCCTTTTTTTATGTAAGTTATTTTAGGACTTTCAGATTATTGTGGTGTCGGGGTGGGGGTGATGATTCTTACTCCCTCCCACCTCCCCTGACTTCGTCACTGTTTATATAATGTTATTTTATTGATGAATGCTTTCGAATTTACATTTAATTTACAATACGGTTTAAAAAAAAGAATCTTTAGACTTCCCAACTTCTCATCTATCGTCTGCATTTGAGAGCGGTTTTTTTACCTTGTTTTTTCTTACCGATCTTGCATATTTAGTTTTTTTGTTGATCCTGTTTTGAAGAAATATTTTTATTTAATTTCTTTTCTATTAATATTATTTTGATTTTTTAACTTAATATTAAAACTGTAAAGTTAACCATTTTGTTATTTCTTAACTTTTTCAATTTTTTTAAATTATTAAATCGAATTTGTTTACAACGAATTCAAATTTAATGTTTGTCATCGTTAAAACTTTAGTGAAACTTTTAAACTGTTCTACATACTTATAATTTATTTGTTACTTAAAATTATCATATAAGAAATGGATTTAACAAACGTTTTAGCGAAATTAAAATTAAAAACATTTATTATTATAACTAAAGTTTTTAACAAATGTTAAAAATTACACCGTTTACTTAAGCTTGTAAAAAGTTTAAAGATAATAATAAAAAGTCGGCTAATAAAACTATTAAAAAATTTTAGGAGGCTTTTTCCATTTAATGTTATTAACACAGCTGTCATATAGTTACATGCCTTCTTTCTGTGTCTTATAAATACAACTTCATCTAAATAATTCATAACGAACTTTAATCAAAGCTAGCAAACATTGCAAATTTCACCAAGCCAATTTACAATCTATTTTTATTTATTTTTATGCTTGAAAGAAGTCTTGAAAAATAAACTTATTTGAATCTTTTCCTAAAAAAAGTCAATTTATATAAGACTTATATTGCGTCACTATAGTCAGGCAATGTAAAAACCTTTTTTAACTTTTTGTATTAAAAATTTAGTAAAGTAAAATTTACGACAAGATTTTTGTGTCAAAAAATACATAATTGATTTAAAACAGGTAAAGCTGTCTTAAAACACATAAAAAAGTTAATAAATGTTTAATTATCTTCTATATATCTTTCTACGTATTGTATTTAGGTTTATGGTCGTTAAGTGTTAAAAACAGTACAGCAGTAAAAAGAAACGTACAGGTAATTTATTGTGATTTACTTATGTTTATTGTGAGTTTATGGTGATGTGTAATATGTTATGTGATGTTATATAGATTTGCCTATATAGCATTACATAACATGAATGATGATCTTTTGTAAAATTATATTTTCTATAAATTTTTGTAAAGTTAATTAACACTATTAAGTGAATACTTCATGTTTTGATGTTTTTAGTTTCTGTTATTTTCAAACAAAATTTTTGAAAATGCATGTTCATTTTCTAATTTATATTAATTGATTAACTAAAAGACAATAACATCATATTTTCAGTTTGATCCGAACTTAAACAGAGGATCTACTTTAAAAGGTGGAGAAACTCTTAATGTTGGAAATTACCTTTCATCAGGTAACGGATATTTTGCAGTTATGCAAAATGATGGAAACTTTGTTCTTTATGTGACTCAACAATGGGTACCAAGAAATGCACTTTGGGCAAGTGGTTCTACAAACAAAGGAACTCATCCAAGAAGAGCTGTAATGCAAAATGATGGAAATTTTGTTATATACGATGTTTATGACCGAGCAACTTGGGCAAGTGGTACTGATCGCAAAGGGTTAAAGCCTCATCGTTTGGTAATGCAAGCAGATGGAAACTTGGTAATTTATGATGGACAAAACAGACCAACCTGGGCAACAAGAACAAATCGTGGATAACTAAATATATTTTTGGCGAAGTTTTTTTTAAATGAATGTTTAAATTGTTGCAATAGAAGTATTATATTTACAACAACGATAAGATTTCGTTATTATTTTCAATACTATTCTTTGTAATTTTAATCTTTGTATTCTCCTATTTCGAGGCCCTAATATATATATATAAAGCTTACAGTTTTGTTTAACTAAGAAGCCAAGAAAATAAAAGTAAGCTCAACTAAAAAAGTATTAATGAATTTATATTTCATTAGAGAAAACAAATAAAAATTATATTATTAATAACTTATTTACTAAAAACCCGTATTACGGGTCCCCTACTGCTAGTTTTATATAAAAACTGGAGAAAAACAAGGAAAAATGAAATATCGGGAAGAATGAAATAGTTATGACAATGTTAATTCTTTCTCTTTTAATTAATTATTAAGTAATCTTTTTGCAAATATTTTTTGATCATGTTGTAGAGAACTTTTTTCTGAGTAAGATAATATAAAATTCTATTTTTAATAAAAAATAATTTGTTTCAAGTTTTTAAGTTTTCGAATGCAAATTCAAATTTTTAAGAATTCGAATAATAATTATTTTGTTTTTTTGAAAAGTGAACTTATAATTCTCGGAAGTTAAATTCGGTATCATTGAACTTAAAAAGTTAACAGGTACAGCTTTTCAGGCTGATCAAGATTTTTTTTTTAAATAAAATTTTCTGAGTTAAAAAGGAAAACAGAGAGTTGTGGGGTTAGGTAAAATACGCCTATAATAATAAATGATGCAATTGCTTACTTTTTAAAATGCGGCTTTTTATAAATCAATTAATTCTCAAGTGACCAATAAATTTCCAGCTATAGATTTTATCTATAAATTTTAACGAGCAATTTTTTCTTATATTTTATAAAAAGCAAAAAAAATAAATAAAAACTTTTTAAAATGGAAATGTTGTTTTAAACAACATGAATAGTATGACTAAAAAAAAAGCGTCATACGGGTAAAACAAAAAATTCTGAAAAATACAAAAAACTGTAACAAAAATAAAGCTGATCTAACCAGATATAAGTTATTCATCTCAAACTTCCAACGAAAAAGTTATTTAAAATAGGGGTATCACTACCAATCCAAAGAACTAATTCAAACTCTCCCACATATGATAATACAATCCTTACCACACATGATAATACAACTGCAAAAATATCCAACCATTTTTAAATAAATAAATTAAATAACATTTAGTTTTTTCATTTTACTTCATTCTTCATAAAGTATTACATACATAAATTGACCAATAGGTTCATTAAAATGTTTAAAACAATTTAATAAACATTCTGATTACAAACTTTCAAGCTTGTAATGAAAAATAATTAGTTCCAAAATCTTAAATTGTAAAAGATAAAACTATTAAATAAAATTATATATATTTATATAATTTTATTTAAACACAAAATATTATATTTATTTCTTCAAGTTGTTAATCATATATTAAACATGTTACAACTAACCTTCATGTTAATAAAATAATTTATAGACGATACTTTGTATTGTACATGACCATTTCACAATGCCTGAAATCATTTTTTTAAGTTTTGAGAAAACAAAAAAATAATCAAAAACATCGTACATCACAATAAAATTTCTATTTTCTTAATGGTTAAAAATATAATGAATCGTAATTTAATTTTGCCGAATTTAATCCTGTTTGTAGTTGTAGTGCTCAATTAGGCGTATTCGACACGGAACTCGTGGCATCCATTGCTATCGAGGTGGTGGCGAGAAAGTGTCGCGCATTGCGTCAAGCTCTGCTTTATTTTAATCAATAGCATTTGTGTTCTTTATAAAAAATTATTATTTAGTTTTATTATTTCGTAGAACATCGTGTTAGCGTGGCTGTGTGGTTAGTGCACATAGCTTCTGAACGAAAAAGCCATGGTTCGAGTCCAACCTCAGGATAATTCTTATTTTTTTACTTTTTTAGATTTTTTAAAACAAAATATACTTGTTAAGTTTTATAGAGATTATATACAAACATATGTAAAGATATTATACACTTTAAAAAACGAAAAAGTTTTTAAAAAAGCTAAAAATTCTAAAATTTTCAATAAACGGGAGGAAATTTTGTTGCCTACGTGTTATAATTCAGATACTTATGTTATTTTAGATTTACAACTAAGTTGAGATCGTGCAAAAAAAATATTTATATATAGAATACAAAGTTTAGAACTTTAAAGTTTTTTTGTGTTGAACTTTAAATAACGAAAACTAAGAAATAAGCAAGCTGACGATTTAAACTTGCCACGCGGCGACCTTAATACTTTTTATAACAGTATAGTGGTTTAAAAAGTATGCTTTCTTATAAAACCATATATGAAAATTTCAATTTTATAATTAAATTAAATCAATTTATTAAACTTATTGTTTTTAAAAATAATTAAAAGTAAAAATTATTTAATATTGTTTACAATGAGGAAATTTAGGGTTTACAGCTATTTTACCTCGCTCCCGTTAAGGTGGTAGGGATGCATATAGACTACTTTCTGAATTTTGTCATTGCAACAATTTTTAGTTTATTAAAACTGTTTAAATACTTAAAAGAATTAAATAATTAGGAGAAAAATTTTGCATAAAAATTTTTTTTTGTTTTTTAACGAAAAATCCATAATGGCGGAAAATGTGTTAATGACCCTTGCAAATGATGGTTTTGAAAAATTATATCTTGACAAAACTAAAGAAGCATTAAAAGTTATTTTGCTCATTTGTATACTATTATATTATACTATGGATGACCCTTAAGATTTGCATAAATTATTTTACCCTAGGAGTAATTGAAGTTTTTGTAAAAATACTTCTTTTTTCAAAAATTTTAATACAAATTTGCAGCTAAACTGAATTTTTATAAGATATTAAGTGTTTTATGTTAAATCCAAGAGGCAACGCGAGTATAAGGTTATATCAAACACAATTCAAAGTTTTAAGTCAAACGCTGAATTTGATATAAAACTCTGAAAAACTAATTATCTTTTTCACCTATTTTATCAAAAAATATTTTTTTTCTGGCTTTTATTTTTTACGCTTTTTATTTGCGTTCGTGAACTTTTTATCCATTTACTTAATGTGTGAATTATCTAACTTTGTTGCCGCAGGCTTAGAAATTTGCCCTATTTTTCCAAAGTGTTATCAAACCTTCAGTATTCCTTTCCACCCATCATAAAAAAGAATAATAGCTGAATGTACACCCATTTTTATAGTTTCCCTGCCAACAAATACAGTTTTTGGTAAATTTTTGTAAATAATACTAAGTATAAAATTTTTAACTGTTACAACTTATCTGCTTATTTATCTCTCTGAGTCATGTTTGTGACTTCAAAAAATGTTATTTAAACCGCTAAAGACATAGCATAAATACATCTTAGTATATATTTAGAGTTAAACAAGGCATATATTGTGAGAAACAAACATCTGTTTATGGTAACTAAGGACGTTGTTATAGACTCCAATACTTACGAATATTGTTTTAAGGCGTAAATATGGAGCAAGATATTTTTTATATTGTTTCCAATGTCAATTAGATGAAAATAGACATACCAATGGGTGAAATTCCACCTTCAAAAAAGTTCACAAAGTTTCTTTTTTTTTCATCATTATTTGCATAAAATAGTATTATACTCTATTATTTTGTTTGGCTTATTTTTTAGATTTGGAATCGTCCATAAATTACGCCACTTTAAAATTTTCTATTGAACGAAACAAAAAAGATCAAAAATTTTCTCTCGCAAAGTCGTAACCTAAAAGAGCATTTTTCTATTTTAAAAATTAAAGTTACGGTTTACTATTTATTTTATTTTTTTAATTTTACGTTTTTTCCTTATTTTTATTAGTGTTGATAAACTTTTGTTTAAAAATCAATGATTTTCAAATTGCTTCAGAAAATAATTGAGATGTTTAAAAAAGTTATAAATTTCTTTTGCAAAATACCATTGACTTTATATCGTCTAATTGCTAAACGTTTAAATGCCCCATTATCTCAGTCATAGATATTATAAATAAGTTTAAGACTACCTAAAACTTCGATTAAAAACCTGGAAGTGAAAGAAAAAAATCTTTTCATAAATCCAAAAAGGTAAAGTTGATTCTCAGTTCAATTGCAAGAAATCAGAACTAGTCACGGCGAGATCTAGCAAGAGAGTTCTAGAATTTTCGTTTTTATATAAAAAAAAAAGTACTGATAAATGCTGGAATTAAAGCATTTCATAAAAAATACTCCTAAGAGAAACTTAAATGGTAATATTAATGCAATTTTACGCGCAAAAAAGTTGTTTAAAAAAAATGCCGTATGAAATTGTGAAAAATGAAGACAACAAAATACATTGCAAGGCGGATCATTCACAACTTCCTGGTGAACAATTTACTATGAGAACAAAGATAAAACTATCGATGATCAATTTAAATATATTTAACAAAAAAATTTGCATCAAAGTTCCCAATTTGTGCTGTGGTATGCAGTCTTCTGGTTTTGTCACTAATAAGACTTTGACTGCCGATCTCTGCATCAAAGAATGCCTCTGACAAATACAACAAACAAGCACCTTTCTAATTAATAATTCATTTCTATCAGATAATAATTTATCATTCAAAAACTACCAACGACCCTAACGAGCAGTGAAAATAAAAAAATAACTATGAAATTTATAAATTTATTCAAAATAAAGTTATTAAAGTTACAAATATCTCTATTTCTTAAAGGTTCTAAGTTTGCTCCCACCACCAAATGTAAATTATTTTCAGTGAAATCCAATTTAAAAGAACTTACGAAAAAATGGATCATCCATGAGCAGTTTTATGATTAAAATTACAGCGATGAATCTTTCATAAGAGCTAAATTTAATCGGGAAATGTTCACATTAAGTCCTCTTTTATCAAGTGTTGTACAACAAATAAATAACTTAGCTCCTGGTGAAATTAAAGTAAAATATAACATTACAAATAAAAAACGTGATGCCTTAGAGGAACTAAAGAGTAACAACAAAATATTTATCAAATCTGTTGATAAAGGAAGCTGTTTAGTTCTGAACACAGATGAAATTTGTTTTAAGAAACTTTAAGTCATGCTGAAAAGTTTGAAGAATGTTTAACAACAAAAGAAACTCCTTATCTCAAAAACTATAAATAGAAAACTACTAATATTTATATGTTACCAAATATTCACAAATCTAATGCAATAGAAATTTTATAAAAGAATCTAATAAAAAATATATATAGAATGTTTATGCCCAAATGATCTAAATGAAAGACCGATAATTGGAGGTTTGTTTTTCACCTATCCTCTTGTACCAAAACTAACAACATATATCAAAGATGATTGGCATTTCATTAGAGTACTACCTAAAAATATAGAGTACCAAAATACCACATTAAACAGTGTTGATATCTCTAATCTTTATACTAGTATTTCTCATAAATTAGGTTTAGAAGCAGTTAAATTTTGAATATGTAAGCTACGTGATGATATACCTGCCAGATTATCTAATATACAGAAGAACAATCTAAAATCTCATAATCGGAAAGCACACAGTGCCAATTTTTAAACCTTTTATACATAACCCTTATTCTACATGATAATAACATTATTTAAACAGATACTTTTTATAAATCAACAAATTCTTATGATTATCTAAATTACAATAGCCATCACTCTAAGCAAACAAAGGACAATTACTTATTACATTAACGGTCATTTGTTTTGTGTCTAATCCAAAAAAAATAGAAATCAGACTTCAACAAATAAAACAATTTTTTGTTCAATGCAATTACCCAGTAAAAATTATTAGTTATGGAATTTTTTAAGCTCGACTTCAGGGACCCTCTCAAAAAAGTCAAAAATCTCAAAAAAGAGAAAAAAAAAATTATACTTTTTATAACTAAAAATTTTGCAAATAATAACTTTGAAAATTAATAAACTACTTTTCGTGGAATTATGAAAATGTCTATTTTAGACAATTAATAAAACCGAGTTTTTGAAAACACTACTATTGTATTATGACAACGTCAAACAAAAAATATTTTAAGACACATAAGTACATCAAGTTTTAATAGGAAATTAGTTTTTATAAACGATGAATGCATGATTTTAAAATGCATATCAAAACGCTGTAAGTTATGTGCTATGTATCTTCAGTTTGTTTAACATTTTACCTCATCATCGGGTAAAGTATGGAATATTAAAACTTGAGTGTCATGTAATTCCAAAAGTATTATTTATTTTTTATAGAGATGGGAAACGAACCGAACCCGAACCGAACGAACCGAACTAGAACCTTATCTACGACAGAACCGAACCGAACCCGAACTTTTGTTGTTACTAAACCGAACCGAACCCGAACTTTAAAACTGTTGTGAACGAACCGAATCAAGGCAACTGTTCTTGCCCTAACCAAGCTAAATAGAGGCTTGAAAAAGTGAAAATTTTGCAATTCGCACATCATTACAATACATAACATGCTACATTACCTAATGTGCAGCATACATAACATAATTCATTACCTAATGTATAACATACCACGAGTTTAGAAATAATTTGTTCTATCTCTCATATTAAGTGTTGGAAGAAAATGAGTTAGTAATTTTAGTAATTAATAATTACTTTTAAAATATATTTTTAATTATTTTTAAATTTCTTCTAAATAATTTGTTTAAATTATAATTTTTAAATTTCTTCTAAATAATTTGTTTAAATCAAAATTATTTAAAGCATAAGTTATTATTTCTTTAAAAACTAGCTAAAATTTTAAGTAATTTTTACTTTTAGAAAAAAATGAAAAGTTTTCTCCCAACGTTTAAAATGGGAAATAGAACAAAATAATTCTAACCACGCGATAAGTCTACAATTCATAACATTACCAACCAAAATGGAAATGTAGTTTCTAAACATTTGCAATATTGAGGTGTTGTTAATGTTCTGAGTATTTATTCATATCTTAGTAATTAATGATTGCAATAATTACATAATATTGTAGTAATAATGAGTAACAGTAAATTAACTCGTAAATGGACTAAAAAAGTGTTGGAGAAATTGATAACAGACGGAGCGGCTCGCTTAGTACCTGCATCATGGACAAAGAGTGAATGCTGGACACGCTTCCGTTGCACTGAAGTTGGGGATGAGGTTTGTAGCTATACTTACTGCATATAAAATTATTTAGTTTTATAAATATTTCAATAAATCAATAATCACCTGCATCTCTCAGGCATTGCATATTGCACACAATGCCAAACTGAGCAGCATTCAGGTATGATAATTAATTGAATATCAAATGCTAAATAGAGTCAATTGACCTTAGTTATAATACACTTTATTTGATTTTTGTATAACTGTGAGTAATCATGTTATGATCAACAGGTTGTCAAGGAGTTTGCCGTTTGTAAGCAGTGTGGATTATGGTTGTCAGTGCCAATTGGTCATTCTACAACTTTACAAAGACATAATACATCACACATCAATAAGATCAGTTCAGAACCTGGACAATCAAAAATGACAAGCTTTTTACCTAAAATGACAGAGGTTAATTTATATAGCTTGTGGATCTTGCTTTTTCCTATTTACTGTTTTAACTTTTCACTTGCTACCATTGATAGCAAAATATATTTGTTACAAGTTGCCAGCAATATTTTAGATATACAATGTTTTTTGTAGTACAAAAAAAAAGGCCATTATGTATTGCTATGTGTTTAATGTCTATTGTTTATTGCTTTATACTTTACGGGTTCCTAAACGCATTTGTGAATATGCTCAACGTGCAGCTCTTTACTCGATTGCAAAAGGCATTCAGCCATTCTCGTGAGTTCAGGATGATGGGTTCCGTCACTTTGCTCAAACAATGAATGATATTGGATCGAAGTATGGATCAGTGAAACTTGAGGATATTATGTGTGATCGAACAACGCTGTCTAAGACACTACTACCAAAGTTCTACAACAAATGTGTTCGAAAGCTGAAAGACGAACTTCCTGGGGTTACTCATATCGCAATAACAACTGATCACTGGACCGATGACATTCTAAAATACTCTTATCAAATTTTTACAGCACATTACATTAACAGCAGTTATTGCCTTATAAGTAAGTGTGTTGGATTGTTTGAGTTTAGTGAGTCTAAGACTGGCATTAAAAGTGAGTCTAAGACTGCCGTAAAAGCAAAGACAACTGAAATACTTAAAAAACTTTTCCCTCAGACTATAAAAAGTGACAATTTGTTATTTGTGACTGATAATGGGAGTAATATGAAGTCGGCTTATCGCAACAATGTTAGACTTAGTTGTGCAGGTCATAATCTTAATTTAGCTGTTGAAAAAGCTTTGAAATCTCCTGGTGCTAATTTAGTTCATGAAATGATCAAGACTTCAAAGGAAATGGTTAGCTACTTTAAACATAGTGGGAAAAACCAGGAACTAAATCACACTCTCAAACAGGATGTTACGACTCGTTGAAACAGTCAATTTTTTCTTTTGCAATCACTGTCATGCCAGTTAGATCATGTCAAGTCAAATCTTGCTGATTCAAAGCAGTTTGACAAACTTGAGCAACTGAACAACGTTAATGAAAAATTGTTGCATGACGTCGTAGAATTTTTGCATCTCTTTCACAAGGCTACTGTACAATTGTCACATGACAATGTGCCGACGTCCCCTGATGTATGGCCAATGCTTTTTTATCTTCGATCAGTCTGTAAGATCAATGGTTCAGACAGCGACAGTATGCGTGATTTGAAGGCAGTTTTTTTGTCCAGTTTAAATGAAAAGTATGTTATTCATCCTTTGCACAAGCTACCAACACTTATTGTTCCTTTTTACAAATACTTGTCTTTTGTCAACACAGACGATCGCAATTTTGTTTATTCAGAAATGCGTAGTATGGTGGACAAAATTATTTCTTCTTCACCAAATCAGGTGATACGAAAGGACTCAGGTAATACAGATATAGACAGCTTTAGTGAATGCAGTCATTCAGATCAGCTGCCTCCTGCAAAGAAGAATAAAGCTGATCTTGAATCGTATGATTTGCTGGCAGACTTAAAAACAGTTGCCACTCCATTGTCTAACGCCGACAGTAATGACACAAGACATGAACTTGACAAATACTTGGCACTGCCCGTGACAGCGTGTGATGCATTGCAATTCTGGAAAGACAATGACCGTGAACATAAGCTTCCGACGATGGCATTGATTGGTAGAAAGTTGTTGGCTATTCCTGCTACAAGTACTGCCAGTGAAAGAGTGTTTTCAGCGTGTGGGGTGACGATGAGTGAGCGCAGGGCTCGCCTAAACCCAGAAACATTGGAAATGCTGATATTTCTCAAATACAACATGCAGCCCTGATTACTAGACTGACAGTAGGCTACTTAACCTACCGTTATCTGTGTTCAGAAAGTTACTGCTTTAATGTTTTGTGCACTTTAACTGCAGCTATTAGCAACTGCATTGTTTTTTGAACTTTTGAAGTTGCAGTATAAAAGCATTGCAAATTATTATTATTCAAGTTATTTGCAATGCTTTAACTACTTAATATTACTTTAATTTAATTGTGTTTTATCATTGTGGATGGAAAGCTTTGTAACTAATAAAAAAACAGTTGTGTTGATAACGAACCGAACCGAACCCGAACTGTGCTTATGACCGAACTGAACCGAACTCGAACATTAGATATAACCGAACCGAACCTGACCCGAACTTTAAAAAAAGGGTTCGATTCCCATCTCTAATTTTTTATCATGTAATGGATGTGATGGAAAAATAACATACATTGATAAAATTAATAAACTAAGATTAAGAAATAATCTATACATCTACACATGCAAAGGTATTGATTCCAAAAAAACGTATTAATTCCGATAAATTTGATTAGCATGTTTTAAATTGCTATAAAAGTGAACCTTCTTTTAAATTATTTTTAATGTTAAAACTCTTAAGTGAGAATTTACTTCTTATTTATGAAGCTAACCTACATAAACAGAGGCATGACACAATGAACATATAAACAGAAAAGTAATTTTCTCATTACTTTTTAAATTTCCTTACCAATAAGAATCAAGTTATGTTATATTATTGTTAATTATAGTCTTTTTATATAAACCTTAAGTACTTCTTTTTTGAAGTTTTTATCGGAAGTTAAATATAAAAAGGAGGTTGGAGGTTACTAGAAAACAATGATTTGGGTCAAAAAACAAAGGAAACGGATGACAGAAGACTTAAGAGTTAAATTAGTCTGGTATTAATCACAGGAGACAACACTTAAGCAAAAAAGTGTTGGTAAAATATATTATTTAATAAAAGTTTTTAGAGCATTAAAGGACAAATACAGTAAAAAAATACAACTTTTCTGAATGGTAAATCAAGTAAGAAAAAATTTTAGTTGATGGAACAAAAAATGATAGCCCGTTTGCGCAGTGACCATTATATTATTTGTAGAAAAAAAATGCGACCTTAAGACTATGGCAGAGTGGCAAAAGCTTGCCTGGTCTAATTGCGTTTACCATGTCAACTTTTTTTATTCTGTCTAGAATAAATCTTTGATAATATTAGAGAGAAGATTGAAGAAAATGTTGGAGGATTGAGATTGAACCAAGGATGGAAAGTAAATAACTTTGATTGTCGGGAAAAAAAGTTACAAATTAGGTATCTGAGTAAAAGGTTGCGAATCCAAAATTTATGAGCTACTGTATAAGTAATGAGAAAAGCAAAATATATGAGCTACTGTTGGCTAAACCAACAAATTGACAGTACTAACTGTCAATTTGATATTTGTTAATTTATTTCTGCTTATTTTTGTTTGAAGTTTTAACTGTTGTCATCAATCAGTTACTTTGATTGTTCCAACTGTGCATGATCTTTTAGTATTTTAAAAACAATATTTTGATTATAATATGAACTCAACCTGTCTCAACACTTTGGGATTCCTTTAAATAGATTTAAAAAAAATATTACCAAAACTAATTAAAAAAATTTATACATAAAATAGATTTTCAGATATGCAAATGTAAGTTATGCTTATAAAAATATATATATATGTTATTTAAATTTTTTTTTAATATATCTATGTGAATATGCCAATATGACAGCAATCAAGTAGTTTATATTGCCGACTAGATAGTTTATGGAAATAATTTGACTGTTTATAACCCAATGACGGCATTTTCTTAAAAAGCACATTAACTACAATGAGTAATGAAGCCACCAAATTTTTAAGAAAAATTAACATCAACATCTTTAAAAAAATTTGTAATATGCAATTAAAGATGCTGTGGTCAGTACTTAACTATTCCTTTATAACTTATCCGTTGAATCCAACTAAAAGATACATAAAAGTAACTTGTTTTGATTGTTAAAGAAATTTATAATGAGGTTAGTTTCAAAGGATTTTTTAATTAAATATCTTAAATCGTTTTCTAAAAAAAAACAAAAAAGATTAAACGTTTAATACGTCGATTCCAATCGATTCAATCAAGTCGATTCCAGAAATTAAATGCAAAAATATTAAAAGTTGGTCACGCAAATAAAACTATAGGGATAGGAGGAAAGGTAATTTCAAATTTATATTATTTCATACGAATTCATAGAGTTTACAATTTTCATGTAAACTGATTTATTTCTTTTTTTAATTTGTTAAAGAAAATCTTTTTACTAAACTTAATAAAGTTTTGTTGTGTTTATAATGTTTTGATGTAGTTTATATACACACATTTGTAAAAGGTTCTGATGATAAGATTAATACAATCTTCTTCACGAAACCTTATTTGTGTTTGTGAAAGTAATTTATTAAATTACTATGACAACAACATGTAAACTAAAACCAAAAAAAGCTAATGTTATCTATAAAGTTGTTTTTATTGCAGTTTATTTTGTCTAACACGCACAATCATGACAGACTGTCATTTGACATCGTTGACCTTTTTATTTAGTCTACGTAATGTTCTAAACAATCGCTTCACCGTTCATGTTGTTGCTGGTAAAGTTAACACTTGTCAGGCATACCTAATATTAGAATAAAATTTTATTAAAAAATAATGAGTTGATGAAATCTTGGCTATTGTTGTGTTCTTGATGGCCCAAATCTCGGCCTCAGTTTCAAAACTATCTATATATTTCAACAACTAATAACCTATAGGTTATTAGTTGTTGAAATATCGTCTTTAAAATGTTAAGTTCAGTGCATAATCTAGACGGACACAGAAATGCTAAGTTAAATTGGCTCTTCAACAAGCCTATTATAGAAACTAATTAAGAAATGTAAATCGTATGTCTAAATAACACTATATAATCAGTTCAATTATATTTTCTGCTAAGTTGTACTTTTTTCACAAAAACGTTCCTGAAATAGTTACTTAACTTACTTCTTTGAAGTTTTACTAAACTGAGTAGTTTTTGAACTTGCAGTTGAAGTTCTTGAAGATCGACTTTATCAGCTTGAAGAGCCAGACTAACTTGTTTAGCTACGACTGAGTTATGCGAAATTATGTGTGCCGGACTTTGATAAACAATAAAGTTGATGTGCATTTTTTGCGTTGTTCCATTTGTATGCAATGAAAATTCTTCCAGATTAAAATAAATATCTTTAAATTTTTTGCAAAAAAATTAAACACTTCTATACTTGCTGGTCCATATTGTCTCTCATAGAAAAGTATTTGTGACAGATTTTTTCTGTTTTGGGCATATACAAAAAAATGCAATAGTTGCTTTGATAAATAGTATTAATATATTATTACTAGTATTAGCCGATAGTATTTTGTACCACTGAAACATCTTTAAGATTGATACCTACGAGATACCTACGAGCCTACGAGATACCTACGATACCTACGAAATACCTACAAGATACCTACGATACCTACATCTTTAAGATCGATACCTACGAGACTAAGTTTAAGTGAAGCGTATTGAATAAAAACGGCTTTAAAGTAAATCAATTGCAGTTTTGCCTGGATACAATTTTTTTTTCCAGCCAGTGTGGAGGACCCATCATAAACTTGATTGAGTAAATTATTAAGGAGAAGGTTAAAAGCTTTTTAGTTTTGAATGATAAAATCAGATATGGTAGCAACTTTCATGTTTTTCAGCGGTAAAAATCTGTAAGAAAAAAAAACACCATACGAATTATAGCCTTTTAGACGTATTAACAAAATGTACTCTCATTAATAACTGTTCAGTTACTATAATATCTGGTGCTTCATCGACTGTAACCGAGAATACAACAGCATTGTTGGCACTTTTTACAATATCTTCTTGCAGAACATGTTCACACAAGTTAAAAAAACAATTCTGCGTTCGATGTGATGATTAACGGGCATTTTTAGTTGCTGTATTAAAAGTTTTTTTTTTTAAATACGTCTCCTTTCTCAATTTTACACTCATAAAGTTGCAGGATAATTCCTCTGTTATTATGTTATTTTATGTAATACCAAGTCATTTGTTTTACAATATATAAGATTGTAAAAATAATAGAATATATCTTCTTTTAGTTGTTTTTAATAGTTTCTTTTACGGAACTATCTATTATAAAGAATATTTGAATTTAGATCTATATTCTTGATGCAAAGTGTACAGCATCTCGCTGAGCCCCACAATGCTATGCTTATATTATTTTTAGAACACATTTAGTAAAATTTTTATACTTTATAAAACAATTATTAATGACACTTCAAATTCCTTTAAACTGGTTGTAGAAATTAGGCACAAAATACCCAAAACACCTTTTTATATAGGTAAATATGATAACCATTGAGTATGCTAGGTATTTTAAAATCTCTTTTGTTAAATTATAGGGCGGATCAGGCTGGTAAAAATCAGTTCGCAACGATACTTAAGATCAATAGAAAATTTTGTTGTACATTTTACAAAGAGTGCAATGTCATAATTTAACATAGTATCTCCACTTTAAGTTTGTCTGCTTCTTGTTCGAGAGATCTTTATTGCGTTATCTTTATGTGAAATAAAACCAATAAAAGATTAAATGGTTTAGTTAGAGAGAAGTTTAGAAAAAACAAAAAGATTTTAGCAAAACGAAAAATTTCTTTTATTGTTGATCTTTAAATATATTATCAACAATTTTTGTCGCATATTATGTCTAAAAGCACCCTAACCAAAACCGTACGATAGCAACAACTTTTATGGCACTCTTTTTGTTAAGAAACAAGAAGTTTTTTTTTAAATTCAAGAATATAAGGAGGAGGAGGATTGTTTTAATTTGTTAAGGTCTTCCACCTTCACTTTTTTCAGTGTAACTTTGCCACTTGGATAAGCCAAACTATCCACCTGTAGTACAGTACCCGTATGTTTGGACATAAAAAAAGTATGACAGACCAAACCATTAATATTGGTGAATGCCTTAATGTAGCCTTTTTTATCATGCTCATATACATAATGAAACAAGTTATTAATTGAAAAGTGAACTTTTTTTTCTTTTGGGGTATTTTTACCCTTGGTTTCTGAAGAAATGCAAGAGTTTTTGTAAAGTTTTTGGCTCCAAGCTTAAAAATCAAAAAATTCAGTTGCATTTACAATTTCTTTCACCGTAAACTTTGATCTGGAGCTGCTGATAATAAGCTAGGTGAATTGACGCATGTGGCTTTTTAAAACACTTGAAATTATATTAAAGAATTTATCACAAGGGAGAAAACTATGCCCTCTCATAGGAAAGAACTGTTCGACTTTATCAATTCTACCACTGTCAGTTAAGTATAAACAAAAATGTGATAAAGTTTGATTTTTATTTTGTCCACCACAGATATCACAAAACAAACTTAATGTTTTATATTTTGGTAAAAGTGAGATCAAATAATCATTCAAAAAAGTCGCAACTTCATTAGGCCCTTTTCTTCATTAACCTTTATGGTATATATATATATATATATATATATATATATATATATATATATATATATATATATATATATGACATTTTTCTTCTTTAATGTAGAGGGAAAACATTGTCTGATAGCTGTCTTATGTAATAAAGTTGTTGGACAGGTTGTTTGGGCAAGCTTATCATCTTCATATAGTCAAATGCCAATGATAGAATGCTCCTCCTTTGAGCCATCTTCTAATATTTCATGTTTTAAAGCATTGTAAAATTTTTTACTCCTGAGCTTATGAGCATCCAAACTAGTCTGCGCTGCTGTTTTAGCAACGTCATTGAGATACGGTGATTTCAATCTAAGATATAATTTTTTGCATGTGCAACAAGTGTCCATTTATGGGCGTCCAAACCAAAAGTTAAAATTTGTTTTAAAATGGTTCTAGTAAAACGACTTGGTCACTTTTAAACCTGGATTTTTATCACAAAAAAGTTGCCACATTAATTTTTGCATTTAAACTTGCATTAAGGTAATATACTTTTTGGCCTGAGTAATGTGATTCCTTAAGTGGAAATAATCTTATGTGATTACTAAACAATGTCACGAACATTGAGAAAAAGAATTAGTAATACCTTTTCCTCTTTTATCTTAATGGGTTATTCCAATAGCCTTAAGGTTTCTTTTTTCCTTAATCGTTTTTCACTAATACTTAAGATAGATAAAAGTGCACTGCAACATATCTCTACGCGTATATTGCCTACAATCACATGATAGGAGAAGCTGTTTGGCTGCTTTGGTTTTTCAAGATTCTTTTGATGTGCCACTCTTCTTTTAACTTTAGTGACATCTATCAATCTTGTTTGTCTTTGTTTTTTATATCATAATATTTGGAAAAGATATCCACACAGTTAGCCTCTCCAAAGTTTTGCAAACACTTTTTTCGTATCTTAAAAAAGAAATCAGAAAAATTAAAATACAATTAAAACAAGCTAGAAAACATTTTTATTAAAATACACAGCATTATTTATAATCTTAAACAGAGAACAACATTGCAGGGAAACAGCAAAGTTGTAGGGAAATAGGCCGAATCATACTATGAGTATTTGACTTTTTAGTGCTTCCACCTATGTTTTACTCTCAAGAACTATATATAGGCCTCGGCTTACTATAACAAGATTTAACTATTCAGTGTTTGTTAAGTATCTGAAAAAATAATCATAAAAAAACTTAGGCATATCAAACTACTATTCAAGCAAGGTTTAATATATAAAACCTGTAAATTATTTACTTTAAATTCATTTTACTCATCATACCTGTATAATACAGGAATACCCATATCTAAGTACTATAGATGGTTTAGACTTGGGGTTAGGTTTTAGGGTTAAAACATTTTGAAGCATGCTATTCTATAAATTTTAGACCTATAAACATATAATATATTGAAATTATTATAAACTTATGTTTTCATGAAATTTAATTAATGTTTCAAATTCTTATAGTATAGTATTTTTTACAATTTTAGTATAGTTTCATGTAAGCATTTAAGTTATGATAAGTTTAAAATGCTTTAAATTACTATATGTAAATGTATATATATAGTGTGTGTATATATATATATATATATATATATATATATATACATATATATATATACATATATATATATATATATATATATATATATATATATATATATATATATATATATATATATATATATATATATATATATATATACATATATATATATATGTATACATATATATATATATATATATATATATATATATATATATATATATATATATATATATATATATATATATATGTATATATATACGTATATATATATATACATATATTTATATATATATATATATATATATATATATATATATATATATATATATTTAAATATTTATATATATATATATATATATATATACCTATATATATATATATATATATATATATATATATATATACAACCCGTAGATGTTGTCCAAAAGTTTTTTCCATATTTTGTTGACAAAAAGTAAAAATTAAAGTGCAAGACCGGAATTATTTTTTTTTAATAATTGAGAGACTGCCTGCCCCAACCAAACCCTCAGTCGATGTAGCAACACTCCCTTGCGGGTCAGGCTGAAAGATAGTAGATTTAGCAGCACTCCCTTGCGGGTCAGGCTATTTGTCAGTCAATGTAGCAGCACTCCTTGCGAGTCAGGCTATAAGATAGTCAATGTAGCAACACTCCGCGCATGATTTACTGTAAAAAAAAATAAAAATAAAAACATTTTATTAAAAATATTTAAAAATAAAAACATTTTATTAAAAAAATTAAAATAAAAACATTGTTTATTTTGTTAAAAACATTCACAATGATTTTGAAACATTCTGGTCAATTAAATTTGCGTTTTTGTGGTTTTTTTTAAAAACGAGTTATTTGTAATTAAATTAATGGTTTTTACTTTCGTCCAACACGCAAATGTTGGACGAAAGTCAAAAGTAATTAAATGTGACGTATGTGTTGTAAGAATCACTTTTTTCCTTCTGCTCTTCAAAAAGACAACAAACTATAGAGCTATATATATATATATATATATATATATATATATATATATATATATATATATATATATATATATATATATATATATATATATATATACAACACATAGATGTTGTCCGAAAGTTTTTTCTATATTTTGTTGACAAAAAGTAAATATTAAAATGCAAGACCGGAATAATTTTTTTTTATTAAATGATGGACTGCCTGTATCTATATATATATATATATATATATATATATATATATATATATATATATATATATATATATATATATATATATATATATATATATATATATATATATATATATATTTATATATATAAATGTCAAAGCTTCATGTAAAACACTTTATCTAACTTTTTTTTTTCTACCGTTTTTTTCTCTATTTCTCCGATCATCTATAAGCTTTCTGAAAAATATAGGCTTATTCATCAAACATTGCAAAAAAAAAAAATTATTGCACAATTCTGTGAAAAAACGTAAAATTTTTGCGTAAAATAAAGCAAACAATGAGGTTAATTGCATGTATCATAATTGCAACTTAAGAAAACATCAAACTAATAAGAACTTAATCATTTTAGTTTAAATATTCATCAAAAGTATTACTACGTTATACTAAAAATGCAGCCAGAAATATTTCGAGGGTTGAAAAGTTCAAAAACGGCTGTATATTTTGTGTAATTTATGTCAGTCTAAATATAAATGCTCAAATCAATACCCACTACTTCTTCAAAAACATGTCCATGTCTTCAATAAAGAGGATATCACAACTTATTTATGGCTCTGCCACACAAATTTCGGTGTCTAGTTAGGAATTGGTTAAATAAAATAAAATGCTCAAGATACTAAAAATCTTTAGCATTATTTTTAAAAAGTCGCATCTTAAGATTTTTTGCCTTATTCGTTTACAAACTGACGGGTTTTTTATTCCTTTATTGTTTCAAATTTTCGTTTTGTCAATTAACTCAAAGTTTCATTTTGGCAAATTTAAACCTTAAAATTTAAATCGAGAGGTGATGCATATAAAAAGTATATAAAGACTTCGGAGGCCCTATCTGCAAATACTAAGCACAAACGTAATAAGTTTTTTGCTAACATTTAAATCGTAAGTTATTTTTACTTTGGCATCGATAATTGATAACTGTGGTTTTTCATTCAGCAAAAAAGTCCCAACCATTTTGTTTGAATTTCAATATATTTCGAATTAAGTAGCAAAAATTATGAAAATACTGATAATTTGTCATTAATAAATATAGAAATCACCTGATGCTCCTGAGATTTCATAGAGGGCACATAAAAACTGATAATCACCAAAAACAAATACTCTAATATTGTTATCCCTGTTGAGGTGTGTAGAAATGTTTAAGATAAATTTAATATAAATATCATTCGTAATATATTACATTTATTTTAAAGTATCATTTATTAAAACTAATTAGTACGAAATTATTAAAACTATTTAATTCAACTAAAAATAAAGCACATTAGTTATTAAAAAGAAAAACAATTTTTTTATCTTACTTATACTTCATTTCTTGAAGATCTTCTATTTGCTTTTCAAACCTTGACATGGCTACTTTGACATTGATTCTGTAATCCTTCGCCTCGAATATGCTAAAAACTTTGGTGTTGTCTTTGCTGTTTGGGTTTAGGGTATTTGCAACCTGGTAAGTCATTTTAAAACTCCCCCACCATAATCACCTCCAATTTTAATTTGTATCTCTTTATCAGGAATAAGTTTGTGGTAATGAAGTCTTTTACAACTACATAAAAATAAATTATTTAATAATTAAATACATTTTAAAATAATAAATTATTTAGTAGGCAATGGTTTTCATTTTAACTAATAACAAATATACCCAAATGAAAAAAAAAATTACATTATAAATTATGTTTTAAAAAAAATTTCATTATTGGTTGTTAAAACTACCTTTCTAATTGATCAAGATGTCTTAAAACATGCATTGGTAAATTTTCAATATTACCCCAAGATGCATATTTTATTTCAAATGTTTCTTTCTCTTTTTTTTCAAAGGAAAATGGCATTTTCCACAATAAGGTCATCACCAGATAACTTTTCAGCAACTATTCTTTGAGAAGAATGTGATGCTGTATTTATATTAAAGCTCTTCAGCCATCTTTAAAGAAACAAAAAAAATTATATGTCATGCTATTAAAATTAGTATAGAATAATATTTATATAGAAAAATATTAACCTGGAAATTGTTTTAAGCTTTTCCCATGGTATGCACAGATCTGCTTTCATTGCTACCATGTTAGTGGCACTAATTACTACTCTTTCAGTATTTAGGTTATCCAATATTAATCCTTTTGACTCTGCTTGAAAAGAATTAAGGAGTTTTGATGATTGACAACAAATTGCATCATTGGATGTACCAGACACAACTTTCAATTGTTTTTTAATTGAAGCATTTCTGACTCTAACTGTTGTGGTTGATGCTTGGTCACTGCTTACATAAGCTTTTGGAGCAAGTGAAAACAAAACTGGCTAAAAAAAAAGATTTATGAAAAGTAATACCTATTTAATTAATGGTTATTATAAATTAAGCCAAAATAAAAATATATTATTACTCTAGGACCTCCACTTTTAAACTCAACAACTTGTTTACCATCTTTTGCCATCATTTGCTTAAGAACATAAAGTGCAGCAACTTCAACTATTCTTGGAATATTGTCATCCACTGTAAGATTGAAAACCTCAGAAATATTGTTGTTAAATAATGTTGACGATGATGGTGTTGATGATGTTACTGTAAAAGATGATGAAGCCAAATTAGAAGTAAATATAGATATAGATGGTGATAACAATGAGGCTGTTTGTGCTATTGATTTATCAATGCATATACTCTTATGATTAGTATATAAATCATACTCTTTCATTACATTGAACTTTTTTTTACATATGCACTCAACAGTTAACATGTTTAAAAGAGAATTTGTTTTTATACTGGTCACCAAGTCTGTAGGTAAAATAGGCTCTTTACATTTTGGACAAAATGTTTCATTAAGTTTTTTTACCTTTATAGTTTCCACTAGACAGAAAAAACAAAATAAATGTTCACATCTTTTAAGAGTAACTGGTTGTTTTGGTACTTTACTACATAAATTACACTGACAAAGTGGTAAATGAGGATTAAATTGGTTTTTTAATTCCTCAATATCTATATCTGAGTCATGTGCTATCACAATGCTACTTTTTATTTTAGCAATTATTGAAAGTGACCATAATTTTTTACTAATATCAGGGCGACCAATGAGCTTTTTATTGTGTTCAAATAATTTGGCTACATTTAGACCTTTACTAAGTTTTTTTACCAGCTGACAACAAAAGTATTCCTCACAATGAGGTTTCCAGTTCATACATAAACAAAGTGTTGTTGATGTCATTCTTATGATAACATTATTTATGGTATTATAGCACTTATTGCAAATTGTTTTTGGATAAACATTTTCTATATCATCTGACAGCATGACATGAAACACTTTATTTTTGAATTATTATTTTTTGAATTATTTTTAATTGAATTATGATTTTATATTGATTGAATTACGATTATATTGATTGAATTATGATATTATATTTTGAATTATTATTAATTGAATTATGAAACATTTTATTTTTTTGGTTTGTTCCAATAGGGTATTTTTTTTTCCCAACCAAATATCCACAGACCCGACAAAGAAGATTCAAGTTCTTGTTATGAATCTCCATCTAAGAAAAAAAAAAGTTTATGGATAAATATACTGATTAACCAACAAGCTTTAACCTCATTTATTAAATAGTGTTTACATTCCTAATTTAAATTAAGCTAATAAATCAATAATAAACTGCATACAAAATAAAATATTTTATTTAAAATTAAAATAGAAAAACTTACCAAACTTTTTTACAAAGGACAATTTACGTTAACTAAAATGGTGTCAATTTATGACAATCATTGGATATAAATTTTGAACAAGAAAAAAAATTGAGTGCGAACATTACTCATAAGTAATAAAAAGACCAAAGATTCATATAAATAAAATTATGAAAATTTTTAAGTTTTACCGCTCAAAAAAAAAAGAAAAAAGACTTATAAATCTGTAAACAAATCAAAGAAAAATATTTTTTTTAAGTAAATCTGCATCAGTCATAAAAAAATGTTCTCCTATTATTTTACTTACTTTTTAAAAAATTAAGTTACCAAAACACTACCAATATTTCACAACTACTTATCCTGGTAGATAATGATAAAAAAAGCAAATAGTAATAAAAAAACTTGCCAACAAGTTGGCAACTAAAATTAAACTTTGATGCGAAGACCCGAAGCCATTTTGAAAGTCTAAAAATTTTTATAATCCAAATGCGCTTGCGTACAATAATTTGTCGCTAATTAAGTAAGTGTGAACGACCGTGCACCAGCACCAAAAATTTATGGATCCGTCACTAAAAATAACAACTTAAACATTTTAGAAGTGTGGCCACCGATTAGCAATATTTATTCTTTATCACAAGGCCTGCTAGACCATACAAAAAATATTGGAATCATAAATTTTACTTAGTTAGGCATACGACATTTTACTAGTTAAGTTGTCGAGAAAAAAAGTTTTTTACATATACAAAGAATATACATGGGTTATGTCATAGTTATACAATCAAATATTATTAATACGGTTATTATTTTTCAGGTTAAAGCTGAGATGTATCAATTTAATAAACTTAAAAGATTGTGATGGTATTTAATATAAAAATTAGCAACAAGTTCTTTCATATAAAAGAATTACATAAATAAAAGTAAACAAAGTTACATTATTATTGCCAACAAGTAAAATAAAATTGCAAATATTGGCAGTTGCGCACCTAATTCTAGACCTGAGGAATTTCTTAACATTCTATGCTTTTTAAAGATAATATTAAATAAATTTCCTTCTCTAGTAATTGAGCGCATAGGAGTTATCTCCAACAAGGTCAACTGTAAAAAGAGAAAATTTTAGTGACTGAAGATGCCTACACAACTAAAAGTTTAATTTTATCTTTTAATTTAAATAATGCGATAGTACTACAATTAAACAAGTTCCAAACCCAAAGTCAACAAATTTAACCAAGATAAAATTAACGGAAAAAAACATTTTGCCAATCATAAGCAATTCTTTAAAAATCAAAAGTATTAAAAAGACACCATTATCTCAAAAAACATATGGGAATTGAAGGATAATAATATTGATGATTTTATATTGAACTAGTCCATCCTTAATATTTTAAGGATAAACTGGTATAAAAACAGGAATAGTTACTACAAGTAGCAAATCAATTTTTAAAATTAAACATAGTTTAAAGTTTGTGAAAGAAAAGTTAAACATAGTTTAAAGTTTGTGAAAGAAAAGTTTGTTTTTTTATTTTAATTTTTTTTATATTTTTTAGGTGCCCCAAGAAGTCCTAATGGTCTTGTCACAGAGCACCGCGGAAGTGCATTTAACCAGGAAGTTCACGCCTCCTTCCTTACCGTGACGCGAATATATGTCCAGAGCTCGTTTCGAACCTGGATTTGTAAAATAAAAGTAAATAAAAAAATATCCCAGGGGCACACAAGTTAAAAATAGTTTAAAGTTTGTGAAAGAAAAATTAAACATAGTTTAAAGTTTGTAAAATAAAAGTAAATAAAAAAATATCCCAGGGGCGGATGCAGCATTAGGGTGGTCTATTTTAAACTTTTTTTGAAACTTTAACCGGGATTTTTACCAGTGATGACATTTTATCTAAAAACGCTATGCACCACACATTTTGAATTTAGGACAAATTTTACATCCCCCACAAGACATTGGAAGTTAAAGTAACGGATTGCGCAAGTGTTGCGCAAAGTTTTTACTATTAAACTGTTGTTCTTTCTTAATGGGGTTCACACAATTTATTTGAGACTAAGGAACAATTCTACAAAAATTTATTAATTTACGACGTATTGTACTTATCCCACAAGAGATTTGTTTTAAAACACCATAGATATTGCATAACATAATTCAGTTTAGTTACACTTATTCCAATACATTTCAAACATTATAATATCGATACTATCGTTCCATTATGATTTTAATATTGTGAAATTGCATGATTAAGTCTTAATTCTCTTGAGACAATAATAGTTCTTAAAAACATGCCGCAACGTTAATAAGTTTAATTTACAACGTTTTAAATAAACCTTATTCTGTATCATTTTAATGTTGCAAAGTATATGTCTAAATGTATAGTCAATAACAGCCCTTATATTACAAGCTTCAGTCTTGTATTCAACCACGACAATGGCCTACACTGAAGAAGATTGGTAAACCTAGTTTACCAATCTTTTTCAAAACAAAACTTTTAAGTTCGAAACCTAAAGGTTTTGGAAATAATGTATCTATTGATGCTGAAGAGTCAGTACTTAGATCAGGAAAAAAACGTTCTTTACATTCGATACATATTCCAGTTGTTGCTATAAACAAAAATATTGCCGATAAAAAAGGCAGACGTTCTTCTCGTTTAAATCATTGGATTGTTGGGTTTTTTTAGAAAACTTTAAAAGAGGAAAGCTACCATTGAATAGAGTTATACTTCAAAAATGTCTTTTTGAGAGAGAAAAAAATCCTAGAAAAGAAACAAGACTCATTGCAAATCATCTAGTTAGCAAAACTGTTGAAAACGTTTGGTTTCATGCTCGTATTCCAACGAAGCATAATAAGAAGGTCTGTGATGATCAGATTGCCCGTTTGGTAAAAGAATATGAGACACTGAAAAAAATTCCTGAAAGCAGAAGATAAGAAAGAAACGTAAAGCAAGAAGCTACATCTTTTACAATTAAACTGGACAGTCTGTTTGATATATCACAAACAGAAACTTACACATTGCTGAAACACTCTGGTAACAACAAGTGGCTTATTGACTGGGAATTTCTAAAAAGTCAACGAAAGTTTTTTCATGTGAGCTCAATGGCTGGAGTTGACAAAATACTTACTTAAAAAGAGCGACAACGCTACATTATCAGGAAAGAAAGAAAAGAAAGAAATTGCTTCACGTTAAAAAACATCAACTCAAATGTTTAACCATTACTGATAATAATGAAGTCAACGAGGGCGACAAATTTTCTTCAGATATTACGGAAGAAGATAAAAGAGATAAAAGATTTTAATTGAAAGAGAATAAAAAACATCATTACAAATCAGCGATGTAAATTTCAAAAAGAGAACTATTAAAAGAAACGTGTGCAGTTGCTGATGGATCCGGTATTAGTAAAAGACAACAGCTATTTATTTTGGGAAAGACTTTAGCATTAGGTGGAGCAGCTTTAAATGATGTTACACTTTCTAAATCATCAGTTCTTAGAGCAAGATCAGCGAACAGAATTGAAGAAGCTAAATTAATTGAAGGAACTTGGTTTCCACCTGAATATTTGGAAATTCATTGGGATGGAAAAACTTTCTAGGAAACTACTGGAAAAAAGGAAGAGTGACTTGCTGTGTATGCAGGGCCACCACCTAAATTGCTAGGTACTCCTAAAATTACTGGCGGAACTGATCAAACGCAATGTTATTCAGTGATAAACCTAGTTGATAAATGACAATTAAAAGCATCTGTTGTTGAACTTGTCTATGATAAAATATCTGCAAACAGTGGAGCATGTAATGGAGCTGCAATTCTAATTGAGAGGCAAATTGGCTGTTCTCTAGTCCGACTTGAATGTAGACATCATACTCCAGAACTCTTTATAAAAGCAACATCCAATACTATTAGTGGTCCGAACAAATTACCAAGAGTTCAGTTGTTTGAAGGCTTCAAAAAAGAATTTCATAACTTTAACAAGAATATATAGTAGCTGAGTACTTTTTCCTATTTTACGTAAAGTTTTCAATCTGCAATTACTTCTGCTGCTCCAGCTAATGACCTGCATTTCTTTTAGTTAACGAAGAAATTTAAATCACTTGACCTTGAAAGTCTTTTGAAAGACACCTCGGACACTTATCTGAGGAGTTAGTAGTCTTTTCCTTGTTTGACTATTCTGTGAGTTTTGCATAAAAGACTATGATGAGTCAGAAACTCATAAACTTACCAAGACCTAAAGTATTTACTCCATATAAACCTAAGGCTCCGATTATTATTTGGCGCGATAAAGACAAACCTCTTTGATTTTCTTTTATTGGCGAAAAGTCATGGTTGCTTTTTCATTTGTTAAAATTAAACAGACCCCAAGAATGGCTAAACGTTCCATCAGAACATTGGAAATAATTCAAGGACTTTAACGCCGCAAAAAAATTCGTATACAATCTTTCTTGTGTCAACGATGCATAGCGAGGTATCAAGCTTATAGGAGACATCAAAGACAAATGTTTTGATCCAGTAGATAGAAAACAACTTGCTCAAGTTGTGGAAAAGCATCGAAACAGCTTTAAAGGTGCATATTTCTCAAAGAAATCAATGGAAACAAATTTTCAACAAACAAAAAAATAAAAAATTTCAGTGACCTTATTAATTGTATATTTATTCATATTTCAATAAACCTTTTGTGGGATATGTACAAATAGTCGTAAATTAATAAACTTTTATATAGTTGTTTTCTAATGGTTAATAATTAAATTGTGTAAACCCTACTAATTAACTGAATCAGTGTTTTTTAAAAGGGCTGAATTGACATTTTTTTTGAAATTCACTTTTTTTGTGTTTTGTGGCCTTCTATGATAGCTTCATCAGTTTATGTAAAAATGTGTTTAAATTTTATCTTCTTACACAAATAAAGCCACCTGAAAGTTTTTGATTTTTTTTAAAAAAGCAAATTTGCTTCAAATACGCCCTTTTTAAAAAAATCACTCTCCTGCTGATTCTTAACTTTCAATTACCCCACCCCCCAACGTAATATATATATATATATATATATATAAATATATATATATATATATATATATAAATATATATATATATATATATATAAATATATATATATATATATATATATATATATATATATATATATATATATATATATATATATAAATATACATATATATATATATATATACATATATATATATATATGTATATATATATATATATATATATATATATGTATATAAATATATATATATATATATATGTATATATATATATAAATATTTGTATATATATATATACGTATATATATATACATATATATATATATACATATATATATATATGTATATATATATATATACATATATATATATATGTATATATATATATATATATATAAATATATATATATATATATATATATATATATATATATATATATATATATATATATATATATATATATAAATATATATATATATATATATATATATATATATATATATATATATATATATATATATATATATATATATATATATATATATATGTAAATTATGTTAGTGTATTTTGCAAATAGAGTGCTCAATGTTCTTAAAGAACAGAGCAATAATTAATTAGTAAAAAACACTTATCTAACTTTTATCTTCGACTTGAAGTTTCACCATTGCTGGATCATCAGGAAGACTTTTCCTGATACATACATACATACATACATACATACATACATACATACATACATACATACATACATACATACATACATACATACATACATACATACATACATACATACATACACATAAGAACGTTACAAGTAATGATGATAGGTATAGAGCCATGATTACAAACTTTTTCATTCCTGAATTGAATAACCATGATGTCCAGGAGCTGTGATTTCAACAAGACGGCGCAACATGTCACACAGCTCGTGCCACAATCGATTTATTGAAAGACACGTTTGGTGACCGCCTAATTTCACGTTTTGGACCTGTGAATTGGCCTCCAAGATCTTGTGATTTAACACCGCTAGACTACTTTCTATGGGGCTATGTAAAGTCATTGGTCTATTCGGATAAGCCACAAACGCTTGACCATTTGGAAGACAACATTCGCCGTGTTATTGCCGATTTACAGCCACAAATGTTGGAAAAAGTCATCGAAAATTGGACGTCCAGATTGGACTACATCCGAGCCAGCCGTGGCAGTCATATGCCAGAAATTATATTTAAAATGTAATGCCACAAGAGTATCTTTCTCTCAAAAAAAATTCTTGTCAATCGAATAATCCATCGTTGTTTTATTGCAATTTAAAGTTCTATACCTTTAAAAAAAACACCCTTTATATATATATATATATATATATATATATATATATATATATATATATATATATATATTTAAACTTTATATGGTCATAATTTTTGAACGCTTAGAAATAATACTATGAAAACTAAAAATCATTGATGAATATGAGTCTAGTTGAGAATAGTACGAAAAATATTTCATCAACTTGTTGCTCTCACGTTTGAGGCAGGTGTCGCAAAAGATTTGGGGCTTCATTGTTCCCAGCCTTCAATCATCGCAATTTTTTGGAAACCCTCATTATTTGACATAAGTATAAACATATAAATGTTCGGAGTTAGCTCCATGTCTGGAAGTTAGCTATCTCAAAGATTAAAAAATGCTGGATCCGCCACTGTATTATTTATATAAAATATATATAATATATAATATGTATATATATATAATATATATATATATATATATATATTTATATATAAATATATATATATATATAAATATATATATATATATATATATATATATATAAAGATGATTTTTTCAAAGAGGGGGTATTTCTCTCATACACTCTCTTTCTTAATGAATTTATGATTATATATATATATATATATATATATATATATATAAATATTTAGATATATATATATATATATATACACGTATATATAGATGATTTCTTTTAAGGGCGGGGGTATCTCTTTCACTCACTCTCTCTCTCTCTCTCTCTCTCTCTCTCTCTCTCTCTCTCTCTATATATATATATATATATATATATATATATATATATATATATATATATATATATATATATATATATATATATATATATATATATATATATATATATATATATATATAAATATATATATATATGTATATGTATATAAATTTATTTATACATATAGTAGTAAAAAATCACTTAACAAAAAATATTTCAATTTAAAAACTGTGTTTTATCAAAAAAGATTAATCAGAAATGGATCTATATATATAGAAGATCCATTTCTGATGAATCTTTGTTGATGAAACACAGTGTTAAATGGAAAAAATTTTTGTTAAGTAATTTTCTACTACTAATATAATTGCACTGTTCTTTTAAGAACATTGAGCACTCTATTTTGTAGAATACTTTTTAAAGTTGTTTAAATATATATATATATATATATATATATAGAACACAGTGATAATAAATTAGTAAAAACTTTTTCATTTAACACTGTGTTTCAACATTAAAGACATACATACATACACACATTTCTTATAAGTCTTTATTAATGAAACATATATATACATATATATATATACATACATACATACATACATACATACATACATACATACATACATGCATACATACATACATACATACATACATACATACATACATACATACATACATACATACATACATACATACATACATTACATACATGGATGTATGTATGTATGTATGTATGTATGTATATATGTATGTATATATGTATGTATGTATATATATATATACATTTATACATACATACATACATTCATACATACATACATACATACATACATATATATATAAATTATTAAATCTATACATGCATAAAAAGATAAATAACTACATAATAAATACATACATACATATATTTATAAAACTGATGGGCCTTGAATAATGAAACACATTGTGAAATAAAAGAAGTTTGATATATATATATATATATATATATATATATATATATATATATATATATATATATATATATATATATATACATATATATATATATATATATATATATATATATATATATATATATATATATACATCTATATATATATATATATATATATATATATATATATATATATATATATATATATATATATACATATACACATACTTACTTAGATACATACATACATACATACACACATACATACATACATACATACATACATACATACATACATACATACATACATACATACATACATACATACATACATACATACATACATACATACATACATACATACATACATACATACATACATACATACATACATACATACATACATACATACATACATACATACATACATACATACATACATACATACATACATACATACATACATACATACATACATACATACATACATGTTTGTAATATGAGAGCGTGTTAAAAAAAAAAAAAAAAATACTTATGAAAAAAAATTGAGTGCTAAGATCTGAAAGATTATTGATTACAGATGAAACTCATTTATATTTTTTGAGAAGATAAACAAAATTTTACGCTCAGATAATTAGATAATGTGTTTTCTAAAGTGTAAACAATTACGCCTAATCTGGAATGATAATGGTGTTTGAAAAGTACAACTTTAAAGTTTTTAAATATATTTTTATCTAACTTATGTTTTTTTCTGAAGCTACCAAGTTAGGCTTATAACAATTTCAGCAATAGAAAGAGTTAAAAATGCTGATTTATATGGAAATATATAAAAATAAGCAGTCACCAACCTAAAAAAAGTTCGTTTCTACGAACCGTAGCCATTATTAAAATTTAAAGTTTTTTAAATTACTACTGCGCATGCGTATAATAACTTGTTACTTCTGAACTTCCGTGGGTGGTTGTGGAGGAGGGAAGAGGGAGATGTTAAAATATTTTTATATTTTGTATCACATTTGCATTTTCCTAAAAAAGAGGTCCTCTAGTTCTAAGATTTTTTCGGACTTTCAAATTCTGGTGGTGCTGGGCTCGTGGTGTTAGTTCTTTCCCACCTCCCATCCTACCTGATTTTGTCACTGTTTATATAATGTTCTTTTTATTGATAAATGTTTTGAAATTTTCATCTGCTTGACAATACGGTTTGCAGAAAAAGTTATTCAGACTTCCCAACTTTTCATAAATTGTTTGAATATAACCGCGGTTTTTTTAAGTTTTTTTTTCTTGCCGATCTTTTTTTTTTAATTATTTTATTAATCCTCTTTTGAATAAAAATCTTATTTATTTCCTTTTATTTTAATATTTTTTTTTTTTTTTAACTTAAAATTAAACCTGTAACGTTAACTATTTTAGTATTTCTTAATTTATTAATTGTTTTAAATGAATATATTGAATTTGTTTAAAACGAATTCATATTTAATGTTTGTCATTGCTAAAACTTTATTAAAACTTTTAAACTATTCTACGTCATTAAAAATAATTTGTTTCTTAAAATCATATTATAAGAAATGGTTTTAACAAACGTTTTAGAGAAATTAAAACTAAAAACGTTTATAATTGTTTGGAACTAACAGTTTTATAAGATTACACGTAAACTTAAATTAAAGATCTAAAGTTTTACCAATTCTTAATATGCTTTCGTTGTTGATGTTATTATGTTAAGTTTCCATTATTGTAATAAACTTTCCATTTTATTAATCAGTTGTTTGTAAAAAACGGAACCGACGTTTTAATTTAATCAAAATAACGTAGGTTAGTTTTTTATAAAACTAGCTTTATTTATTAAAGTCTTACTTTGTTTAAGTTCAAAGAATCAATTAAAATAATTGTAAAACAATAATATATATTATTTTAAAGATATGCAAACATTACTGTTTGCATATCTTTGATGATTATATTAATTAAACACGTTTTGTCTTCAACAAGAACGTTTTATCAAAAATAACTCATTTAAAATCAAATAAATAAGTAACAATTTTCTCCCTCCCAAGTTTTTATAACGTTCATCTTTATCATTATTAACGATATGCCTCATCTACATAATAAAGGCTCTTGCAAACTTCGTGCTGACAACACAAAACTTAACGCAATCATCAAAAAGCTCTCGGGTCTACATCAATTACAAATTTACGTCAATAGAGTAGCTTTTGTTGAACAGACATTAAGTTGATTAATGTCTGTTCAATGAGTTTTAATCTAGACGTATGTTTCTTAACAAGCATCATTGCAACAAAACTTTCTTCGATGATAATTTTAACAAATTTTGCACCCGTTTAAATATGACTGACAAAGCAGGCTTCTCCTAACCTTTGACGGTGTTGTTTACAATCTTTTGTTTTTGTGGAATGACCAAGTAACTTTTTACAACTCGTGTTCTTTTTTCGGTATTTTAAAAACAGTTTTTTGAACTTCTACACTGGAATAATGTAACAAAATTATCTTTAACTATTTATTTAACGATCTAATCAATGGTTTATTAACACTTCCATGAAAACAGTAAAATGGCCATCTCACTTACAATTGAAATTCTAAAAATGTTTACCCTGCTTTCATAAAGCTTAGGGGAAATGCATACATTCAGGTTCAGTCAGTTAGCAGAAATTTTACAGATAATAATTCAAAAAATACTTTTAAACCTCTAAAATACTTTTAAAGGTTTTTTCCATTTAATGTAATTAATGCAGGTGTCATATAATTACATGTCTTCTGTCTTTGTATTATAAATAAAACTTCACCTAAATAGCTCATAACGAACTTTCATCAAAGTTATCAAAGATTGCATTTTTTTCCAAGCCCAATATACAGCCTGATTTTTATTTATTTTTACATTTAAAAGAAGACTCGAAAAACAAACATATTTGTATCTTCTCCCAATAAAATTTAATAATAACATTGTTGATTTTATCGGTGTTCAAGAAAGTCTACTTTTTACATCAGTAAAAAAAGAATGCTTAAAAAATCTTCTGTTCGCCATTTTTTAATTATGGCTTTTAAACGAATGTTTAAACCAAAATATTATCTAGTTTTTCTTCTCTTTTTTCGTAATGAATTGCTCTATTCAGTGTTTTATTACTTTATCTTCTTTCAGTACCTGATCTTTAATTTATCGATCAATCTATACAGTTTCCGATTGTTTTCATAATTTTTTTCTTTAAAAAATTTTTAAAAAAAGTTTTGTTAGCTTCAACTCTAATCTAAAAATTTTTTTCGAACTGGTGCTGAACTGCTCATTTTATAGTTACAATTTTTTTTAAAAAAATTTTATAGTTACAATACAGCAGTTTAGCACCAGTTCGCAAAAAATTTTATAGTTACAATACAGCAGTTTAGCACCAGTTCGCAAAAAATTTTATAGTTACAATACAGCAGTTTAGCACCAGTTCAAAAAAATTTATTAGACTAGAGTTATAGCTATAAGAATTTTACATTGCCTCACTATAGTGAGGCAATTATATTTTGTATTAAGAATATAAAAAGTTAATTTTACGACAGCATTTTTTTTTTGTCAAAGTTATCAAATTGATTTAAAACAGGTTAACCTGTCTTATTACACATAAAAATCTTAATAAATGTTTAATTATTATCTATATTTCTTTCTACATATTGTATTTAGGTTTAAGGTCGTTAAATTATAGAAACAGTACAACAATAAAAAGAAACGTACAGGTAGTTTATTGTGATGAGTATTATGTTATGTAATATTATATAGATTTACCTATATCACATTACAAAACATAAATGATGATGTTTTGTAAAATTATATTTCTTATAAAGTTTTATAAAGTTAGTTAAAAATATTTAGTAAAAATTTTCATGTTTTGGTATTTTTAGTTTCTGTTTATTTTTCAATAAATTTTTTGAAAATTGTCTTTTATTTAATCCCATAATTTATATTATGGGATTAAATAAAAGACAACAACATTATAAATTTTAGTTTGATTCGAACTTTAACAGTGGAAATACTTTAAATGATGGAAAAACTCTCAATGTTGGATATTACCTTTCATCAGGTAACGGATATTATGCAGTTATGCAAGTTGATGGAAACTTGTTATTTATGTTACTCAACATTGGGTACCTCAAAATGCAATTTGGGCAAGTGGTTCTACAAACAAAGGAACTCATCCGAGAAGAGCTGTGATGCAAAGTGATGGAAATTTTGTTATATACGATGTTTATGACAGAGCAATTTCGGCAAGTGGTACTAATCACAGAGGGTTAAAGCCTCATCGTTTGGTAATGCAAACAGATGAAAACTTGGTAATTTATGATGGACAAAACAAACCAACCTGGGCAACAGGAACAAATCGTGGATAATTAAAATTATTCAAAATGAAATATTTTTAATATAAATATTCAGGTTTAACGTATTTGTAATCAAAGTATTATAACTACGACAGCAACAAGATTTTGCTAATGTTATATTTTTCAATACTATTATTTGCAATCTCAATCTTTGTATATTATTATTTCGAAGCCCCAAAAACTTGTTAGATTATTTGGCAAAGTCCAAAAACAGCAACTAAATTTTGCCAATCTGAAACCAGATTTTTCTTAAAGACATAGATAGATACAAATATATCTATCTATCTATCTCTACGCAAATTACATATTTACATATATATGCATATATATATATATATATATATATATATATATATATATATATATATATATATATATATATATATATATATATATATATACATATGTATATATATATATATATATATACATATATATACATATGTATATAACTTTATTTAAACACAAAATATTATTTTTATTTTTTTATATTGTTAATCATATACTAAGCATGTTACAACTAATCTTCGAGTAATTAAAATAAAGTACAGACAATACTTTCTTTTGTACATGACCATTAGGGTGTCCCAAAAAAAAAAAAAAAAAAGGTCTCTACTGATTCCCATTCTATGTGACCTTAATAAGTACTAAAAAAAATTTGACGGTTTTATTTTGACAGGAAGTGCTAGATGTAAAATCTGAGTTTTACTGTTTTAATGTTAAGCTAGCTTAACATTAATAGAAAACACATTTTAGAAAATTAAAACAAAACAATTAGATGCGTATAAATCATTTCCAATTGTTTTCTACTATTTAACTTGATAGATTATATTTATAAATATGAAAATATAAAAAAAAATACATGAAAACTAATATTTATTAGCAAATTTAAGATTTTATTGCGGTGAAACATTTCTCAAAAAATACAACTTTTTGAACAGTTCCCAAGCTCCTTTTTAGTCATAGTCTTAGTCAAGTTTTTTCTAGACTTTTTAACTACAAAAAGAGCATTTTGAAGGTGATCTTCATCTTTAGTAGCTGAAAGAAAATCTTTAATGAGCCTAATGTTTCTTTCTGCATCATCATTTACAACAGATATGTTTTTGATCCATGCAATAAAATCTAGCAACTGAGAATGGTTAAAAACATCTATAGTTATAAGACTATTATTGAGCCATTCTTTTATACTTGCTCTTGATATTTTAAAATGTTTGAAGAGAAGGTAGTTTTGCTCGGAAATCAACTCAGGTAGCTCTGTGGTCTCTCCAATTTGTATATTTGATGGTTTACAACGCTGAAATTCATTTGGCTCTTCAAACTCAATCAGAGCTAACAGCATTCTTAGCTTTGTTTCAGAAGGAACTTCTTTATCCCCAAAGGACAAAACACAGAGTTGCGGAGTTAAGTACCACGTATGGCGTCCCATTCTAAGAAGCAAAGCATTTCCAATATTCTTACTAACTTTTCTCAATGCATAGGCTGTCTGGATAGCTTTCAAATCATTGAAGGGAGCCAGAAATCCTAAAAAACTTTTTAAAAACTATGGAACGTAGCAAATTGCAATGAACAAACTTGCATCCTTCAACTGCAGCACTTCTTTTTTTGTCAAGATATTACTGATATCTTTAGTCATATAAAGAGTCAGGATATAGATCGCATCTGCTAAAAACCTTGCCTTATGGCAGGCGCCAGGTTGATGGAACTTAAAATCTTGTACTTCCACTCCAAGGAAGAAGGAGGCAAGCTTACAAACTATACCATAATCATTCCTTGAAAACACTATATCAGTAGTTGCATTAGTCAAAAATGTCTTAGCTTCCTCTGCAACAGTGCGAAGAACAGAGCCAATCTTCAGATCATCTCTTTGCCAGTCCAATTTACATAAATTTTTCACTTCATTCACTTTCTCACAGATTTCAGGCCACTTGTTCTTTAGCTTGACATAAAAAGCTCTTCTTGGACCTTTAGTTTTCTCACCAGTAAGGGCATCCATATAGTGAGATACATGTACTTCATATATGTGTCTCCTACACATTATCCACAAAATTGGTAATTTCAAAATATCTGTAAGAATTTGGACTGCTCCATTTACTCCGCCTGTATTGCTTGCAGTTGTATCACAGCATATACCAATGATCTGCTCTATACATCAGTAATATTCTAAAAGATTGTGCACTTGTTCTGCTTGGTCAACTCCCTTTGAAGAGGGACATTGAACAACACCTAAAAGATGGTCTTCCATGGTATCGTCATCCGGGGAACTCACTGAGACTGCAAGTCGCTCAATTTTTTGGATAATGTTAAGCCCAGTGGTAATTTGTTCCAACAGTTTAGTATAAAAATGAAGAATAAGCCGTCGGCCTTTAAGATGATTAGATATTGAAATCCACTCCGAGTCTCCTTCAAGTTCTACATATTTGAACTTTTTTCTATGAAGTGTGCTTCTTGAAAGCGGTATATCATTAATTTCTATACCTCCAGCTTTAAATACTTCACTTAAAATTGCCAGATGAGGTCGTACACCAACATTGAACCTTGTTGCTGGAACAGCAGTACATTCAATGAGCTTTTCAACATTCACTGATAGATTTATCGTTTCTCCAGAATTGTACCTAGGTATCATTTTATAATATTTTTCTACCTATTTATGATTATATACTTTTCAATAAAACAGCTTTAGCTTGTGAAAATTACAACTATGTTATTAAAATAATACTATACCTGCGTTTCCGACCTTTACCCAGGAAATCATCTTCCTCGCTGATTTCACAGTCCTCGTTTGACTTTTCTTCCTCACTGCTGAATTGAATCTCTTCTGTCATGGAGTCATGTGACAACAAAACATCATTGATATCTTTTAAGTTTTTCTGTCTCTCTAATTGTTTCTCTCTCAACTTATCTAGCTTGTTCTTTCTCCTGTTTGCATCCAGTACTCTTCTACTGTAGTCTTCATCGACTTTTGTTTCCATATATCCTTTCCTATGTAACTTCTGGTCTTCATAAAAACTAAGAAATATTTAAATCTATTAAGCCATTTATAAATAAATTAATAATTTTTCTAGTTTTTCTTGGAAGATGACCAAACCATGTAAAGAGTTAAACATAAATATTTTAAAGTAAATAATATGCTATTACTTAAGCTACTTTTAATTGGAAAAAAAATCTCACTACTAAAAAAAGTGTTATTTAATGAACTTACTTTATATCTTCCAGCTTGGCATCATCTGTTCTCAATCTATCAGCAAGAATATCTTTTTTAAAATTCTTTGTCGAGATGTCAAAAAGCTGATAGGGTTCTGTGAGAAAATCTTTCTCTAACTTTGATTGCTTATCAAGACTGCTGTTCCAGTTTAGAGAAGACAATTTAATCAATTTCTTGTATTTTAAATTAAATTTAATAATTTTAGTCTTTATATTGTACCCACAAATCACAAATTTCTTGCCAAACCCAGCATTATCCCAAATTTTTTTAATCCTAGATACCAAGCAAGAACTATCAGGATCTGTACAAACACCATTTTCACAAACAAGATCCTTGGATTTCGATTTCAATTTGCAACCAACATTAGTAGAAGTGGGTTTGTATTTAACTTGTGACTCGCGAAGGATAAATTGATAGTATCTAAGAATATCACCATTAGATGGAAGCTGTCTCTGAGGTAACTCCCTCAGTGGGTACTTCAATAGGTAAATATACCTCAACCTTTCTGTATTTTTCCGTTTTATCTTATTCTGTCCTATCATCTTCTTTTTTTTAGCTGTTCTACCCATTTTTATATGAATTTCGAAATAATCAGTTTTTTAACTAAATTTATACTAAATGTTACACTTGCATCAAAGTCTATGAAGTCGTTATTCCCTCTCGTATAATATTTTATCTAAGTTTACCGTTACGGCTTTTATAACCGTTTACACGAGAATTTCTTCGTGCACAAATTAGAATTCCTTCGTGCACAAATAATTCCATTTAGATATTTTTTCCTTCTAAAAAATTTCTAAACGGAGTTATTTGTGAACCAATCCATGGGGAATTATACGAAATAATAGTATTGTCCAGAGGGAAAAATATCAATCTCTAACAATGCTCATAGGAAATAATCCTATTCTTTAATAATATCCTTTGGAAATTATTTGTGTACTAATTATTACATCGTATGAAAACATTGAAATACTAGATAGCGCTGTTTTTTAGTAAATACACATAAGTGTACAAAACCGTAAAACTCAGAATTTACATCTATCACTTCTAGTCATTAAAAAACTAAAAAAAAGATTTTGGTAGCTATTTAGAACCTATAGAATGGGGATCAGTTGAGAGCACATTCAAATTTTAAAAAAAGTGTGTTTTTGGGACACCCTAATGACCATTTCATTATGCCTGAATTCATTTGTTTAATGTTTAAAGAAAACTAAAAATTAACAAAAATAACGTACATCACAATAAAACTTCTGTTTTCCTATTGGTAAAAAATATCATTAATCTCAATTATTTTTGAATTCAATCCTGTTTGTAGTTTTAGTGCCTCATTGAGCGTGTTTAACACGGAACCCTTGGCATCTATTGCTACCAAGATTGTGGCGAAAAAGGGTCGCTGTACATTTTGTTATAAGAAAACGTGAAAGTTTATACAAATATCTAACCGACGTAATGTTAAAGCATATTAAAACACGTATCAAGTTTTACAGTTTTAATGTCACTTGAAAATTACATTGCGTCAAGCTCTCCTTAAATTTGATTAATAGCATTTAGCTTCGTTTAAAAAAATATTCAATAGTTTTGTGATACAACTTGTTAGTGTGTCTGAGCGGTTAGAGTGTAAAGCTTCAAAACGAAAAAGCCATGGTTCGGATCAAACTTCAGGAGACTTTTTTATTTTTTTATTTTTTAAGATTTTTCAAAACAAAATATACTCGTTAAGTCTTATAGAGATTATATACAAACATATGTAGCGATGTTATTCACTTTATTAAAAGAAAAAGTTTCTAAAAAAGCTAAAAATTCAAAAAATATCAAAAAACAGGAAGAAATTTTATTGCCAGCGTGTCGTGATTCAGATACTTATGTAATTTTAGTTTTTCAATTAAGTAAAGATCGTCCGAGGAAAATGTTTATATATAGAACATAAATAAACGTATTCCTTGTTTTGCATTTTAAATAACAAAAACTAAAAAAAAATGCAAGCTGATGATTTGAACTTGCCACGCGGCGACCTTAGCAATTTTTAAAACAGCAGGGATTTAAAAAGTTTTTTTATAAAAGCATATATAAAAGTTCTAATTTTGTAATTAAATTAAACCATTTTATTAAACTTATTGTTTTTAAAAGTAATTGAAAGTAAAAGTTATTTAATATTGATACAATAAGGAAATTTAGAGTTTTAAAGCTATTTTACCACGCTGCCGTTGAGGTGGTAGGGATGCATATAGACTACTTTCTGAAATTTGTCATTCCATCATTTTTTAGTTTATTAAAACTGTTTAAATACATTAAGATAAAAAGTTTGCATAAAAATATTTTTTATTTTTCAGCAAAAAATCCGTAATAGCGGGAAATGTGTTAGTTTGACCCTTACACATGTTGTTTTTGAAACTTGATATCTTGACAAAACAAAGTAAGTATTGAAAATTATTTTGCTCATTTGTATACTATTATATTATACTCCGGATGACTTTAGGATTTGCATAAATCATTTTATCTTAAGAGCACTTAAGGTTTTCGTAAAAATATTTCCTTTTTTTCAAAAATTTAAATACAAATTTGCAGCTAAACTGAATTTTTATACGATATTATGTGTTTTACGTAAAATCCAAGAGTATGTAAGATCCAAGAGGCATCGGGAATATTAGATTATATGAAATACAAATTCAATGTTTGAAGTCAAATGCTCAATTTGATTTGAAACTTTAAAAAACTAATTATCTCCGTAGTAAGAACTAGTTTGAAATGAATCTACTAATTCTTTTTTACTAATCTTATCAAAAAAAATCCTTTTTTTCTGGCTCGCATTTCTTTTTTTTGCTTTTTCTCTGCGTTTGTGAACTTTTTATCCATTCGCCTAATGCGTGAACTATCAATTTTGTTGCAAGTTTGAAGTTTGCTATTTTAATCCAAAGTGTTTTCAAACCTTCAGTATTCCTTTCCACCCATCATAAAAATGAATAATAGCTGAAAGTACACCCATTTCTATAGTTTCACTGCCAACAAATACAGGTTTTAGTAAATTCTTGTAAATAATACAAAGTATAAAATTTTCAACAGTCCTGTTACAACTAATTTGCTTATTTATCTGTCTGAGTCATGTATACGACTTCAAAAAATGTTATTTAAACCTCTAAAGACACAGCATAAATACATATTAGTAAATATTCAGAGTAAAACGTGGCATATACTATGAGAGGAAAATAAAGAACAAACATATGTTTACGGTAACTAAGGACGTTGCTATGGACTCCAATACTACCGAATATTGTTTAGGTATAAACATGGGCTAAGAAATTATTTTTATTGTTTTCAATATTACTGGCATGAAAATAGACATACCAATGGGTAATATTCCACATTAAAAAAAATTTCACAAAACTTTTTTTCTTTATCAGTATTTGCTTAAAATAGTATTATACTCCATTATTTTTTGCCTTAACTTTTAGATTAGGGATCGTCCTTAAATAACGCCACTTTAAATTTCTCTATCGAACAAAACAAAAAAGATCAAAAATTTTCTCTCGGAGAGTAGTCACCTAATAAAACATTCTTCTTTTTAAAAAAATAAATTTAGCGTTTTTACTTTTTATTTCTTTTTATTAATTTTAATTAAACGTTATTTCTTTATCTTTTGTGATGATAAACTTTTGTTTACAATTCAATGATTTACAAATTGTTTCGGAAACAAATTAAGGTGCTTAAAAAAGTTGCAAACTTATTTTGCAAAAATTCCATTGTCTTTATATCGCTGGATATCTAAATGTTCAAATGCCAAAAAATCTACGGTTATACATATTATAAATAAGTTTAAGATTACTCGAAGCTTCGAAAGAAAACCTAGAAAATGAAGAAAAAAAACTTTTCATAAATACAAAAAGTTAAAGTCGATTCTCAGTTAAATAGCGAGAATTCAGAACCAGTCACAGCGAGATCTAACAAGAGAATTCAAGACTTTTCGTTTTCATATCTTAAATTTTTATTTTATTTTATTTCATATATACACAGTAGGTATTTGTTTTTAAAAATTACGTTCTAAATGTTTATATTAGATGTCTTTTAAACGTCATTTAAACATTCCAATGTTAAGAACGTTTAAAGACGTTCAAAAATTGTTTAAAGACATTTAGAACGTAACTTTTGAAAACAAATGCCAGTAGGGTAGTATGTATTCGTTATCGGTAAAATAACATTGAAGCTTCATGTTTTTACATAAATCATTCTCTACCTGAAGTTTGATATAGAAATTGTGGTCTAAAGACTCGTTGGAGAAATAAAAAAGATTTGCAGATTAAAGCATCAGCAAAGGTAAAATAGCAAAAATGATTAGTTTAAAACACATAAAATGGACATTAAAAATTGTGGAACGTTTTTTAAAAAAATATACAAAATAAGGTTTTTCAGAATGGAACATTTATTCTATCAAGAAATAAGTTAAAAATACTGAATACGTGCCCAGTGAAAAACAAAACCTCGTCCCACATGGGTTCCACGTGCGTTCCGTGTGGGATTGATGGGATTTACGTTAGTTGGATTTTCCCATGTGGTATCCGTATGGAAAAGTGTCACTTTAAACCTATGTGGGTAATCCCACATGGGTTACTTGTGGGAACCATATGGTATTTACTCACGTAGGAAATCGCACGTGGGTTTCTTGTGGGATTTACATGGGAATATATCTAAGGGCTCGAAACTAAAAATATCTTAAATTTTAAATCCAACATTGAATTGCGGCGAGGAAAAATTTATATTGTGTAAATATATTTTATATCATTTTAGAGAATGGCAAGCATGTATGTAAGTAACAAGAATAAGTTTCATCTTTTTTTAAAGATATAAAATTTGGATTTGTGCAAATAGACAATGATAATGTTATAGTTATTTGAATATAGTCCTTTAGTATATTATCTGCAAACGTTTAACTGATGCAATTTCAAATGTTGTCAAAAACCAAGCAAGCATATATGGGACACTGCAGTGTCCCACAAAAAAATGCAGATTTAAAAGTCAAAGAATTCCCAATTTTCTTTATTAAAAAAGAAACAAATAGTGGGAGATGGGTTTCTGTAACTTTTTTTAGGCTCTTTAACTTTTAACTTAAGATATTTTAGGATCTTCTAGACTTAAGCGACTTACAAACTACATTGAGGAACAAAAACAGGATATTTACAGAAACTTTTTAATTTTTATTCTAGAGTACCACATTGTTTTTGGGAATAAAGCCTCTGGGTCCAGTTTTCAAAGTAATATGATCTAAAGAAATATATAAATAAAATAATATGCTTTAAAATGCATATAGTTATACATATAACTCCTGATAGTTAATTATATGTATAACTAGTTATACATATAATTTATTATCAAAACATATATATATATATATATATATATATATATATATATATATATATATATATATATATATATATATATATATATATATATATATATATATATATATATATATATATATATATATATATATAAACTAGTAGAAAACACATATCTAACTTTTTATTAATTTATTATTGCTCTGTTCTTTAAAAACATAATCACCAAACAAAAAATACATTAAAAAATAAAAAGTATGCATACAACAATAAAAGGCCTCAGAATGGAAAAAAAATATTAATGCCAATGTGTAAACATAATTTGTGTAGTGATTAAGTAATAAACATCTCCTCAGAGTCGCGTTTACTAGCGTTTCGATGAGGATCAGCACTTATAACTACTTTATCCCGTCAGACAAACTTCATTGCCACTTATGCTTTACCCCGCGACTTACGCCTATTCCATAATGCAGTAAAAAAGGATTCACTACAAATAGCCAAAAGTTTTGATAACATTTGAAGTTGCATCAGTTAATTGTTAGCAGATAATATACTAAAGGACTATATACAAATAACTATTACATTATCATTGTCTATTTGCTCAAATCCAAATTTTATATCTTTAAAAAAAGATGAAACTTATTCTTGTTACTTACATACATGCTTGCCATTCTCTAAAATGATATAAAATATATTTACACAATATAAATTTCTCCTCGCCGCAATTCAATGTTGATTTTAAAATTTAAGGTATTTTTAGTTTCGAGCCCTAAGTTATATTCCCATGTAAATCCCACAAGAAACCCACGTGCGATTTCCTACGTGAGTAAATACTATATGTTTCCCACAAGTAACCCATGTGGGATTACCCACATAGGTTTAAAGTGACAATTTTCCATACGGATACTACATGGGAAAATCCAGCTAACGTAAATCCCATCAATCCCACACGGAACGCACGTGGAACCCATGTGGGACGAGGTTTTGTTTTTCACTGGGCACGTATTCAGTATTTTTAACTTATTTCTTGATAGAATAAATGTTCCATTCTGAATAACCTTATCTTGTATATTTTTTTAAAAAACGTTCCACAATTTTATATCCATTTTATGTGTTTTAATGTCCATTTATAATGTCCATTTTATGTGTTTTAAACTAATCATTTTTGCTATTTTACCTTTACTGATGCTTTAATCTGCAAATCTTTTTTATTTCTCCAACGAGTCTTTAGACCACAATTTCTATATCAAACTTCAGGTAGAGAATGATTTATGTAAAAATATGAAGCTTTAATGTTATTTTACCGATAACGAATACATACTACCCTACTGGCATTTGTTTTCAAAGGTTACGTTCTAAATATCTTTAAAACATTTCTTAAACGTCTTTAAACGTTCTTTACATTGGTATGTTTAGAAGACGTTTAAAAGACATTTAATATACATTTAAAACGTATCTTTTAAAAACAAATGCCCACTGGGTGAAAATGAAATAAAATAAAGTAAAAATTTAAGATATGAAAACGAAAAGTCTTGAATTTTCTTGTTAGATCTCGTTGTGACTGGTTCTGAAATAATAAATGATTTTCTACTAATTTATATATATGTATATATATATATATAAATATATATATATATATATTATTTTTACTATATTTACGACACCTTTTGATATATAACAAAACTTTACTTACAAAAGTTCAGGTAAGATTCAATCTGAGTTACTGAATTGTAATAAATTTAACAATATTAGAAAATTAAAGCTGTCGTCAAGGGGGTACCCCCCTCTGATTTTAAAGTGGTAGTATAGTAATTAAAATTGAAAAATTCATTTTTTCAAAAATACATTTTTTAGCTAATATAACTATTGTAGAGTCGAAATCTTATCTTGCTTTATATTAAAAAAATCAGTATATACCTCTGAAATTGCTTTTAAATTGTTAATTTAAAAGCAATTTCAGAGGAATATCAATTTTTATCCGTAGCAACGCTTTATTTACCAGGTTGCTACGGGTTTTTGCAATCAAAGTTATATATAAACAATAAAAACAGTTTCATGCTAAACTTTTATAATGAAAATTGTTAATCAGCAGTTACTTCTTGTTTATTGACTCGATTTATACGCGAATGAGCACGCTTTATTGCTATTTTATGCTCTTTATAAGTTCACCAATAGTCTATAGTGTAGTATACATCAGTCAATTTTTTAAATATCTTATTTTAATAAAAGTGTAATGGGTCGAACGAAAAGAAAACAGTCTTCTGAAAGAGTATACCAAAATAAGAAAAGAAAGTTTTATGGAAACAGACATACAAATGTCTGCAAAAATAATGAAACCGTAGCCATACCTTTAGTTGAAAACATACCATGTTCCTCATCCTACAAGAAGTTGTTCAACAAAGAAGTTGTAAATGAACCTCAACAGATAAATGAAGACTTTAACTTTATTATGAACTTTGGTTTACTTAAAAAAGCAATAATGGCCCTTAAATGCCCAGAATGTAACAAGTTAGTAAATTTGCAGTTTGATTCTTCAAAAAAATATGGCCTAAGTATTGGACTAAAAATTTGTTGCAGTGATTGTGAATGCGAAACGATTTTTTTTTCATCTGCTAAAATGGATAAAAAAATTAATTGTGTTGGACGAAAACGCTTTGACATTAACACTCGTACAGTAATTGCATTTCGTGAAATGGGTAAGGGATTTTCAGCAATAGAAACATTTTGTGGAATTATGAACATGAACCCTCCAATGAATAAAAACTGCTATAATGACACATTGCACATAATGTTGGATGTCTATCAAAGTTTGGTTGACAAAAGCATGTCAAATGCAGCAAATGAGTTACTATCAATCAATGAAACATCTAAAGATATTATTTGTGGGTTTGATGGATCATGGCAGAAACGTGGATACACCTCAAACAATGGATTAGTAACAGCTGTTGCTGTAGAAAATGGTAAGTGTGTTGATTACGAAATAGAAACAAAAACTTGTAAGTTGTGTTCTATATGGGAGTTAAAAAAGTACACACATCATGAAGAATATAATGATTTTCACTCCTTACATTATAAAAAGTGCAAAATCAGTCATACCGGTTCAGCCTCCTCTATGGAATCAAGTGGTACAATAAAAATATTTTTGCGTTCTGAAAAAAAAAATAATTTGAGATATACAACGTTTCTAGGAGATGGAGATAGCAGTTCATATGTTAATGTCATTTCTGCAAAACCTTATGGAGATTTTGAAATAAAAAAAGCAGAGTGCATTGGGCATATTCAAAAACGTGTTGGTACTAGATTAAGAAACTTAAAAAAACAAAATAAAGAAACTTTATGTGATGGCAAAAAGTTAGGAGGAGCAGGTCGCTTAACAGAACATGTTATAAATACATTGCAAAATTATTATGGTAAGGCAATAAGGCAAAACGTTGGAAATTTATATGGAATGAAAAAGAGTGTTGCAGCTGTACTTTTTCACTGTTCTGAAAGTTGTGATGGCGAAACGCGTCATCAGTTTTGTTTGCGTACCAAAGATTCTTGGTGCAAATTCCAGTCTGACAAACTGACTGGCAAAATTTCATATAAAGAAAATATTTGTATTCCCGCTGCTGTCTGCAACACCATCAAACCAATATTTATAGACCTTGGTTCCGATAAACTTCTTGAAAAATGTTTGCATGGAAAAACGCAGAATCCCAATGAGTCTTTAAACCAGTTGATATGGAAGCGATGCCCAAAAGATATATTTATTGAAAGAACTGCTCTAAGTATAGAAGTAGCCTCAGCTGTACTAAATTTTAATGAAGGGCAGCAGTTCTTAAATAAATTGTTTAATGAGCTTGGAATGGAATTCGGTGTAAATGCGCAAAATTACTGTTTACGTAAAGACAATAAACGAATCATTAAAGCAGAAAAACAATGTAGTACTAAAGTTAAATCAAGAAGAAAAAAGTTAAGAGCAATAAAAAAAGGTTTTTGTGACCAAAATGAAGAACTGGAAGGTGTAACTTATAAAAGTGGTGAATTTTGAACTATTTTATTCTTCTTTTTTTTTTTAATTGCGTTTTTCTCAAAATCATGTATTTGGGGTTTGCGACGTGGATTTTTTAAAAAACCAATTATCAGATTTACTTGAAATTTGGCACACATACTCACTACATTAGTATCTACAACATACACTAGGATAATTTTTATTGCTTCTCTCGTTCAGTAATTTTTAATCATTTTTTTTCATAAATTACCCCCAAAATTGCAAAATTTTACACAAATGCAAATATTTTTTGATTTTTTTGACCATATCAAAATCTTCTAGTCTATGTTGCAATGCCACATGTAATATATCACCAGCCAAATTTTCAATAAAAAATATATAAGGGTTCTTGAAAAATCTCTGTCACAGTTTACCCCATTTATGGGCCTTCAGCGATAATTATGCTGAAGAAGATTTCTCATAATTTTTTTTTTTTTTTTTTTTTGCTTATTGATGTTATATTACACATTGTAGAATTTTTTTTTATTTGAAAAAGGTGATTTTTTTTTTTTTGCTAATTACTATACTACCACCTTAAATCTAAGTATTTTCACAAAAAATGATTATTGGTAACATGCTTGTATTAAATTAAGAATAATGGACTAATTTGTTTTTAAAAAATTCATATTGTTGCCATGGTAAGCACAAAATACCCCTAAAATTACGAAAAAATGACTTTACGCCCGCCAAAATACAAATAAATTGAGTCATTTCCACCTTTCCATACTAAACCATATTGTTGTTATAAGGCCGGTCTATGATGTGATTGGAACAGATTTTTCATAACTTTTTTTCATCACCACAACAGGACGACCAAATTTTTAGGTCAAATTTTTTATCATTTTATTGACCCAAAACTTTTTTTTTAAATTTAAATAAAATTTATTCCATTCATATCATAGAGTATAATATGGACAACACTTCATTAAAATTTCATTAAAAAAAATCATACCGTTCTCCAAATATATTGCCCGGCGTCCACAATTTGCTATTCTCGATCAAAGTAAAAACATTAAATACAGTAATATTTTATTCATAAAATAGGTAAAAATAATAATCCAAATTATCAAAATCCACCAGGAGCATACAAGTCACCATCTTTTTCAATTATTTTGTAATTTTTTTCAACTTTTTGGCACGTAAAAATTGCCGTCTTGTCTTATTATCAGGGTTTATTCGATATTCAGCATTTCTTTTTCTTTCATTATTTAATACTTTGCATCCTGCAATCATATGAAAACCTGGTTCCATGTTCATTTCTTTAAAAATATCAAATGATGCTTTTGATCCAATATTAAAGTAAGCAACACCATTATATACACCAATTTCTAATTGGGTAAGCGAGACAAATGATTGTTTTGGTGTACGATCCCAAGTCATTCTATTAAACGATTCATTAGCATTTTGTGTTTTGCCGTGCAAACATTTTTGTAACTCATTGTCTTTACTTAAGTCTTTAAATATATATCTCAGTTTCATAATAACGTCCATAGGTAAACCCGGTCCTGGCTTATATGTTGCTGTTTTGTTTATTTTATCAGCATTGTATTTGCACCAGCTGTCTGAACGAGTAAGGCAGTGTGGAAAATGTAAACTATTATTTTTCAATGAAGCCACATAATATAGCGATGCTAACACTCCTGCCTTCATTTCCTTTAAGTTACCTAAATTTTGTCTGATTGCAACTCCAACAAAATTTTGTAAGCAATCGATTGTCGCATCTGTAAGACGCCCTTTACCAGCAAGGCCTTTTTCTCTTCTCTTTAAATTTCGCAGCCGTGTTCCAACTCTCTATTGATAATGTCCAACGCATTCCAGCTTTTCAACTTCTATATCAGGGTATGTATTTTTAACATTCATGTAACTTTTACTGTCTCCATCACCTAAATATTGAATATATCTTAACTGGCGATTATCAATAAAAGGCTGATAAACACGTTTTGCTCCTTCTGGCTCCATACCACCAGCAGAACCTTGGTAATTATACTTCCGAACATGGGAATTTCTCCATTGTGCATAAGTATTTGGATTAGACTTTTGAAGGTCTTGAATAATACTACAACCTTTACAATATCTAGACATGACTTCAACATCTAACACTTTGCCACAAACAGTAGAGATAACAGAAAAGACTTTATTCAGCGATTAATATCCTCGTTTGTGCCATGTACCATCGCAAGATACACAAATATCAGTTGTTGCCAAAGATGTTTTTTGCAATTTATTTGCAGCATTTATCATTGTTTGTTCCGCTACAGTTTTAACAGCTGTTGCAATTATTTTCAGTAGTTTTTGAAAGTTGTTTTCGGTCATAGGCTTAGGTAAATTCATAAAAGTGCAAAACTTTTATATGCTTGCATATCCATGGCCCAATAGTCGAATGCAAAAAATTATTCGGTTATTAATATCAAATCCTTTTTTATCATTATCATTGATAGAGGTGTAGATATGATGAAGATAGTTGCAATCTTTTTTTTAACACTTAAGATATAACAAAGAAGATAAACCATGTCGTTTATTATATCTCTCACCTAATGAGAGTGTGGAAATACCACATTCTGGACCCAGAAAAGAACTAAAAACAGAAACCACAACAGCAACATCAATGATACAATAATCAGATATACAAGGTTTCAAAAAAAGTGTATCTTCTAAGTCATCAACATTTCGAGACAAAGCTGACAAACTAAGTGAGTTTTCATTATTTTGTTCCAAAACACAAGTGCTGTTAGCAGCATTTAAATTAATTGTTGGCAACTCAATACTAATATTATCAGAAACACTATCAATGTTCACAGATTTATTAATATTTCCAATAAAACTTTTCCTTTTACGGTGAGTTTGTGTACGACTTCACTTTTCCCATTTTCACTAATAAAACTAAGCTGATAAAATAAAACTATAACTGATTTAAATTGTTGTACTTGATGTAGCAACCTTTACAAAAATTCTAGAAAAATTTATGAAAAGCTATTCAAGCTTGTACATAACAGTTATAACACACATTAGGGTTGAATAAAGGTAAAATGTAGGATGTATACAGTTAAACAAGTGCGTTGCTATGGATACCACGTTTAGACAGTTTATTTAAATAAACAAGTTAGGATAGCTATAGGTTAATTTGCTACTTTTAAAGCAATTTTTATAATCATAAACAGGTAAAAGTAGTTAAAAACGAATTTTTTTTTGAAAATAATGAAATTTTAAGGGGGGATAGCCCCTTAATATGTAAAGGGTGTTGTCAAAATATGTAGAAAACAAAATTAAGTTACTAATAAAATCACGTTCAACAATGATAAACATTCTTACTGTAGTAAGAACTAGTACTTATTAACAAAATGGAACAAATGAACAAATAAATATAAAATAGTAAAAATGAAAAAATAAAAACTCTACTTTTTTAATTTTAATTCAGTATTATTAAATATAAATACATAATTAAACTAGAAAGAAATTTATTGTTTGTGCATTTTTAATATTATATTAAAAATTAATATATAGCATTATAATATGATAACAAAAACTGACAAAATTTTTATGGGAGACGGCAAAAGTTTAATAAAGGGGGATGGTGTTTAACAAACCGGGTCATCATCTGACATCATTATGCATGGATGAGCTTATGATTTAAATAAAAAAAAGTAATCAATTTGTCATATTTCTTTTTAGAAAGTGTAAGAAAAAAGCATTGTAATGCTGAGAACCTATCTAATGAGCAGGTTTTGACTATCTATTTTATAAATTCGAGTGACAGAGGTGGACGTGCGATCGCAAAAGAACTAATAACGATGCTCTAAATTGATTTTAACTTTGTAGACTAACATTAATATAGTGTTAAAAATAATAAATGAAGCTTACCTAAGTTTAATAATTTGTATTTATTTTCATTAATTATCAGTTGTAAGACTCTATTTCATAAAATGAATTAAAAAACTTTTTATTTATAGTATTATTATAACGCATAAATGCTAGTGCCCTAATGCTATTATCATTACAATCTTAATAGTATTCGTTTTAAAGTAAAATTTTGTATCAATTTTATTGTTTTTATATTTAAATAATAGTTAGTGAAGTGATGTGTTATTTAAATAATACCATAATAGATTATGATATGAAAATAAGATAAGATATGAAGACAATGATCAAAGAATAAATTTACTTATAGAAAGATATTAGATATTTGCATATTAGTTTCAGAATATCATATTTTGTGTGACGAAAAATTAAAGATACTTTTGCATCCAGTGTCTATTGCACCCAATGTCGTTATCATTGTAAAGCAGGTTTTTACATTTTTGTTTTTGTTTTTTGTTTTTTCGTTTAACGACTTATCCTAATTGATCACTTTTTTTTCAGGATTCCCTTCATGGAATTCCTGAAAAAAAAGTGATCAATTAGGATATAAATAAAATTGCTCTCTCTCTTTGTCTGTCTCTCTCTCTCTTTCTCTCTCTCTCTTTCTCTCTCTCTCTCTCTCTCTCTCTCTCTCTCTCTCTCTCTCTTTATATATATATATATATATATATATATATATATATATATATATATATATATATATATATATATATATATATATATATATACATATGTATATATATGTATACATATATATATATATATATATATATATATATATATATGTATATATTTTATTTGTATATATATATATATATATATATATATATATATACATATATATATTTATACATGTATATATATATATATATATATATATATATATATAAATATATATATATATATATATATATATATATATTATTATATATATATATACTTATGTATATATTATTGCTCTGTTTTTTTAGAACATTCAGCACTCTGTTTGTAGAATACACTAATATAATATATATATATATATATATATATATATATATATATATATATATATATATATATATATATATATATATATATATATATATATATATATATATATATATATATATGTATATATACATATATATATATATATACATATATATATATATATATATATATATATATATATATATATATATATATATATATATATATATATATATATAGAACATGTTTGAAGAAAGTTAGAAGATGCTCAACACTTTGGTATTATGCAAGCCAAAGCAATTTAATTAATTCAATCGACAAAAGACAAAATAAGTCACAAAATCAGTAAATCACAAAAGAAAAAAATATGTTTTCAATATTTATTTTGAATGTATTGATTAATCGCATTTATTCTGAAATAAACTCATTTTGCAACACTTTTTTTAATTTTATAAAACTTCGTTATAATAGTTTATGGTCCCACATTTTAAAGAAGCATTTTGACTTTTATTTTTCTGGTTTTGACTTTTATGCCATTTGGATTAAAATATGCGGCATCTAAAAAATTTTAAGATCTAAAAAATGTAGTATTTTCCACCTATATCCCATATATGACTTACCATATAAAACCCATGTGGGATTTAACATACAAAACCAACATGGGACAAATAATAATATTCCCTATATGGGTTACATATAGTAACCTACGCGTATCTCATATGGGATTTACCATATGGAATCCATGTGGGATTTGCCATATAAAACCCACATGGGACACGCTTTTTCGCTGAGTGATAGTGAAAAAAATTTTCAAATTGTTTATTTTATAAACTTAAATTAAAAGAAATATTAGAAATGAAAATCTTTTTGTAATAAGAACGACTGTAAGAATAGTAAGATTTTATTTGTTCAAAAGAATAAGTCATATTCTAATCGAGCTTTTAAAGAATAAGATTTAAAAAATCAATAAAAAATTAAAGATTAAAGTTTATTAATTGTAAACCACCCGGTTGTGCTTTCAATCTGGAATTCTAATCCCTTAAACCGTTAGTCTTATGTAGAAAAATTGTTATTTAAAAGATTGCTTAGTCAATGTATACACAATTCTTACTATTCTTACAGTCGTTCTTATTACAAAAAGATTTTCATTTTAAATATTTCTTTTAATTTAAGTTTATAAAATAAACAAATTAATAAAACACTTTGCTATTTCCAAAATCAGTTGATGTTCCTCAACTTTCCGACATGTTAAATTAGTCAATTTGCGCTTTTCCTTACATCAGTTGATATATGTGGCATATCAGTCGATGTATCTAATTTGATGCACGGGACAGGGTTAGGGTTAGGAGGGGACGCTTGTGGCCCAAACCTGACCAAAACCACCTCTCAGACCTACATTGTGTCTGTGCCCTCGCTTCATAAGCGAGAGTTTTCGAGTTTGATTCCCACCACGTCCCTTGTAGTACCGCGCTCAACTTGTTTCTCCGCGCAGCGGCTTTGTTCGTCAAGGTTCGTGTTTCGGAGTTGTATGTATCTGTGTATCTATGTATGTATATACATAAATACTTACATAAAACATTTTCCATATATAAAATGTATAAAACATTTTCCATATATATATATTTAAATATATATAAAACATTTTCCAGTGGACCAAATTGTGAATCTAAACCATTCTCAAATTCCCTTGAAAACACACAAAAAATTTCATCAAAATAGGTACAGTCGTTTAGGAGGAGTTCAGTCACATACTCACGAACACAAGAAATATATATATAAAGATTAATACTTTTCCGTAAAGTAAATAAATTAGAGAACAGCTTTCTAAATTTACCAAATCTTATAACTTACAATACTTATATTAAAAGGGAAACATGCGTAAACTTTTTAGGAGCAACTTTTTAGATACTGTAAAATGAGGTGATTTTGGCCTGGTAGGTGACTTTGGTTAATTTATAAAAAATAGTTTTAACTTTTAAAAACTACTTTGTATTTCTGCAACTACTTCCAAATTTAGGTTTATCACAAAAGTAAAGTTATTCTGTTTATTTATTACTTAGATTAATTGTAGTTTGCGGAACTATTGATATAATTTTTTTTGTCTATAAAAATCGTTAAGTCTATAAAGTCTATAAAAATTGTTAAATTTATATGCTGCAAAATTCTGAGTTGGTTGAAACTGCTGTTAATATTTGAGTGGGTTGTGATGTTATAGCTAATAGTAAATTTAAATAGGATGAGTTTTGCAGAAAATTTGCCAAATTTATAACTCTTCTAATTAAAATTAACATTAAGTAAAGTTTATGGGGTGACTTTACCCTAAGTGAAAAAATGTAATTATTTGATTTTCAATATTATATTTTTTATTTAATTTCAGAAAATGTTGTCAATAGAAAAATTTTTATTTGTTTAATTTTTAATTTTTGTTTTTAGGACAAAATAATAATTATTAATCATATTTATATCAAAGAAACCATGCCAAGAACATATAAACGTGTTGCTGGGAGTCGTGATTATATTCCATACAACCAGGAAACATTAGCCAAATGTTTAAATGAAATTAGAAGTGGTAAATTAACGTAAACAAATGCTTGCTTGACCTTTAAAATTTCTCTATTAACAATAAAGAATAAACTGAAAGGTATACATAATAAAAAATCAGGCGGTTGCACAATATTTAGTAAAATTGAAGGAAAAAATTTTGCAAACTATGTTATAACTATGTCTTCTTTTGGATTCCCAGTTGACTGTTATGATTTACGAAGTATTGTGAAGTCTTATGCAGACCGTAAAGGAATGTTTATTAGGCAATTTGCAGAAAATATGCCTGGTGTTGAATGGGTAAAATCATTCCTAAAGAGAAATAAACAGTTAAGTGTTAGATTTGCAAGTAACATTAAAAGAAAGAGGGCAGAAGTAGGTACTGTTATTATTAATAACTTATTTTGATAACATCACTCCTGAACTGGCAGGGGTTCCGCCATCAAACATTTGGAATTACGATGAAACTAATTTAACCGATTACCCTGGTAATAATCTGGTAATAACAAAGCGAGGATCAAAATATCCTGAGAGGGTAATTAATTGAACTAAGTCTGCTACAACTTTGATGTATTGTGGTAATGCAGAAGGGCATATCCTTTCTCCATATATTGTATATAAAGCCGATTCGATGTGGAAACTTGGACAAAAAATGGACCAAAAGGAGCACGTTATAACCGCTCAAAGAGTGGATGGTTTGACTCCAGTTGTTTTACAGATTGGTTTGAATCTTTATTGTTAACTAAAAAAAACTTCTAGAAAACATGTTCTAATTGGAGACAATTTGTCGTCACATATAAACATATATGTAGTGTCTTAAAAACAATATCAAGTTTATTGCACTTCCTCCTAATTCCACGCATATAATGCAGCCATTGGATGTTTCATATTTTCGATCAATGAAAACTCAGTGGAGAAAAGTATTAACAACTTGGAAGAAAATTGGCAAAGGACCTTCCAAAAGACCAGTTTCCAGCGTTGCTTAAATGTCTCACGAAAAAAATTGAAGAACCTGGTTGTGAAAATAAGGTATCCACTCTTGAACAGCAAATAATTACAGATAATCTATTGAATAACTCTAGCACTGATAGTTTGATCATTGATGCATAGTTTTTTGAGTTTTAAATATTAATAAGTTTACTTTGTGATTTATATCTTAAATAAATTTGCAAGTTAGTTTCAAGCTGTTGTTTTTAATATTTTTTTGCCTTAACAACATATCACCTAATATCCATGTATCTGTGAATATGTAAACTATGGAATGATAAATAATTTTAATCAATAATTATAATTTCCTTTTAAGTAGCCAAAGTCACCACCAGTATGGTGACTTTGACTAACCTTTGAAATTAAAAAAAGAGGGTCAAAGATATAATTTTTTTATTTTTTATTTTAATTATTTCTTTCTTTAGCATTAAGCACATCTAATGCAATTTATATCAACATATTAACCATTTATAATTTAGTTTTGAAAAAAAAAGATTTTAAATTTGGCCAAAGTCACCTCATTTTACGGTAACTTTTTACTGTAGTATTCACATATAAATAGAATTGAAAAAAAACTCTCAAAAAATATAGCAATGATGTTTAAGGCTAAACCTTTACTAAATGTAGTATTGCTGAAAAAATTGTAATTTGCTTTCATTCACAGTTATTTGACTTACTCTAGTATTGTGTGGGCTACTACTAGATATTAAAACTTAATAAAATCTACAACAAACAAACCATGCGTGCAGAATAGTGTTTGTAGCCTACATAAATACTCCTTGCGAACCACTTTTACGTGCGCTCGGTGCTTTAAATGTGTATAAACTCAATTTACACAAGTTTTATTGTTTATGTTTAATACAAAAATGGGATTGTCCCCAAAATTTTTTCAAACTTATTAATAAATTTAATCATAAATATTCAACAAAGTTTTCAGATTACAACTTCTTTCTTCTCAAGTATAATTTAAAATTAACCTCCTATCCAATTAAATACCGCGGACCTTATCTGTGGAAAAAGTTCCCAGAAATTGTTAACAAAAACAATACTACATTAGAGCAATTTAAAAATAAATCAAAACCATTATTACTGGTCAGGGATTTTAATTTATCCGACTTCAGTTGTTTCTTTTAAAGTAAGTTTAATCAAATAAAAACAAATTTATTTATATCAATGAAATTGAAGTGATGATGTTAAAAGTTCATTTTGTGATAATGTTAGTTATGAAATTTTATATTATGATTTTTTATTCAAAACTTTTTGTTTATATGATTCCTAAACATTTTAGAAGTTGTCAGCATTTTAATACTTCTAGATTATTTTTTATTATGAATTTCTTAACTTTCTTAGTTATATTTTGTTTTAATTCTGATTTACGTTTTTATATATATTTGTATATTACAGTTATGTAGAATTTTTTTTAAAAGCCAATTCTCAGAGAAGATTTAGTTCTTGAGATATAAATTAATTGCTTCGACTTGGTAAATTTGATCTGCCTAGTAACACGCATAACAAGGTTTGTAATCGGAATTGCAAGCTTTTTTGTTTTGTTTTTTTAGTTATTTAATAAACTTTTTTAACAAAAGTTAAAATCATGTAAAATCAAACAAAGTACTGAAAACAAAAAATGCAGAAATTTTCATGCAAATAGATACACTAAGACTTATTATATATTAACTTTTATTAATTATTCACCTCTTCAAGGCCGAGAAGGCCACTACAGGTGAGGAGGCTACTTATTACTGGTTATAACCCTCTCTCAACTCTATAACTCCGAAACACGAACCTTAAGGAACAAGGCCGCTGCGCGGAGAAACACGTTAAGCGCGGTACTACCAGGGACGTGGTGGGGATCAAACTCGGAACCTCTCGCTTATGAAGCGAGCGCTTTACCACTATACCACAACCGCATAAGACTTTGACTTAAAAAAAGTAAAATTGTTAATGTAATATTTAAATGCTTTATTCTCAAATTTTTAATTTCTTACCTCCCGACCATCCCATCTCATTAACCGTAAGTCAGATTTGCATGAAATTTAAACCAAATGTTTATTGCATCTAGTTGCACAGTTAGAACTAAAATTTTTGCAATACTGTTAGAAGTTTTTGATTTATAGAAAATTTAGTTAACAAAAAAACTCAGAATAGCCTAAATACTTTGTTTTTTTAGAACAAGTTTAGTTTAGTTTGTAGAATACTATGTTGTTAATCATATGCCACAAAATCATATTCAATATATCCTTTCAGTTACTGAGATAGAATGACCGGGGTGGCCTAAACATTTTTGGATATCTGATATTTTACTTGGTAACCATGGCAACTAATAAACTTTTTTGCATTATTTAAATCCTAGTATGTAGTTGTATCTCAGTATATACTTGGTTTTTTGTTAAAAAGATTTTTTCGTTAAAAAGATTTTTTTAATAAAAAATATTTGGAGGGGTAATACCTTAATGCTTAAGTGTTTAAAAAAATTTACATTAACGCTCGCAGTATATAATACGCAAATAAGTTTATAAATACGCGATAAGCATTACGAAGTTAAACATTAGAAATGATTTTAGATTAAAATGTTACTACATACTAAGAGAATAATCAAACGGGATATTCATATACAACTCGGTTCAGAAGACCGCCAAGCACAAATGGCTAAGTCTGGAACATATATCAAAATTTCTTTTTACATTTTAATACTTTTTCTTTATATAATTTTCATTCATTGCTAATCCTACAGTAAAAAAGAGATAGTTAACTAAAACCGGATCACATTTAATAAACTTTTTTAACAAAAGTTAAAATCATGTAAAGTCAAACAAAGTACTGAAAGTAAAAAATGCAGAAAATTTCATGTAAATAGATACACTAAGACTTATTATATATTAACTTTTATTAATTATTCACCTCCTCAAGGCCGAGAAGGCCACTACAGATGAGGAGGCTACTTATTACTGATTATAACCCTCTCTCAACTCTATAACTACGAAACACGAACCTTGCGTGCTTATTTATTTTAAGTCAAAAATTAAATTTTTTTTAATTTTTAAATGTTGGAAGAAAAATGAACCGTTAAAGGTGAAAACTATGTACATAAAAACTTTGATACTATTGTATTCATTTTTAACGTATAATTAAAAACATAAAATACTATTATTCATAACAATTATAAAAAATACAAAATATGCTATATTTTGTATTTTTTATAATTTTACTATATACTTTAAACATAAATAAAATTAGATATTTATAAAGGGGTTAGATCAAATAAGCACTTAGCTTACAATAATATACTTAAGTTTCTAAAAACTTAAATAATTTATAAAACGTATTACACACACCTTTACTTAAGATATTGAAAAGCGTTTAAACATTTTTTAAAAAACAAAATATTTCTATAAATATTTTAAAAAATAAAACATTTCTATAAATATTAAAAAAAAAGAAACATTTCTCTAAATATTTGAATCAATTTGAGTGGCAAGTACAATGGTCCATCTAATCTGGATCTAATCTCAACAGGCATGTCATGTATATTTTGTTGATCTTGAACCTCTTACAACTTTCACCATTTAAAATACATCTGTTGGGTGCGCATAAGTTTCTGATTTCATTTACATCACAGATAAGGGTAAGGGCCGCGGGACACATGTTACCCGACTCAACACTGCTTTTTTAAAGGACCTTTTTTATTTTTTATGAGTGAAAATTCTAGATATAGAGGGCTTTGTAAAAATTGACGATTGTGCCCCTCCACTTTGAAACTCAAGTCGTTGACCATGCATCAATTAACAAATTCTACAATTTGTTATTCATTTACTAACCAATAACATAATCCGAAACGTTGGTTCAAGTTACGTTATACTTGATTAACTACTTTTATACTTGATTAACTACTATCAGTTCAAAAACGTTTTTGAATGTTCTAAATTTTTTTTTTAAATTTAACAAAATCCAAAAACCTAATAATAATTATTCAGAATTTTCTCAAATACACTTAGCTTTAAATGCAAATCGAGAGTTTTCTTGAAAAAAGACGTTTTAAAATGCTATTGTTGAGAGCACACAAATAAAATCACTGTGGAACAATAGATTTATTTTTGCAATGACAAGAACAAGTTTATGTTTATGTTTTACTGTGTAAGAAAAAAATCTGAAAAAATTGTAATATTTAAAGCAGTTTAATCTTAGGTGTTTTTCAAATAATACGCAGCTCACATATCCGTGTTAAGTAACGCATATGATTTAAACAATAAAACTAGAACAGTTAATTAAGTTAAATAACCATTCTAGTTTTTTTGCTGAGACATTGTTAAGGTCGACTAGAAATACTAACAACTTCTGACAACTCTTAAAAGCCCAATTTTAAATTTTTAAAACGCTTTATGATAACGAACGTCACAAAATGGTCAACTTATTTTTATATAAAAAAGTTCCTTTTGATCTTTTTAACCATAATTTACTGAAGTTTCCTGAATTTTATGGTATTTTATATAATATATTGAGGGCTTAGAGCCAGAGCGGCGTATGTACACTTTGCAACATTTTAAGAAAAAGCGATTTGAAATCTTCTATCGTATATCAAAAGTTTAATTCCTCACGGAATTTCATGTATTTTTAACATAGTATTACGTAACATGAAATTCCGTAACGGATTAGAAAGTTTGATTAATGGTTTCATATCGCTTTTTCTCAAATGTTGAAAAGTGTTCATACGTCGCTCTGGCTCCAAGCTCTCGATATATGTCGAGAGAAATTATTTAAGGACTCGCGAGAAAACTTGTGAATTGGACCTTCATAAAGAGCCTAAAATAATATAAAAAGTTAACATTGTTTTAGTTTTTACTTTTTAACTTTACTTTTTTAACTTACGCTTTTAACTGCTGGCGTTATAATTGATATTATAATTAATATATACATTTATATATATATATATATATATATATATATATATATATATATATATATATATTTTTTTTAATATTTTTTCATATATATATATATATATATATATATATTTTCTTTAAAATATGTTCATATATATATATATATATATATATATATATATATATATATATATATATATATGAACATATTTTAAAGAAAAACACAATATTTTTGTATCTTGATATGTTAACATGTCATGTCTACGAAACATGTTTTGTAGTTAACATACTACGTTTTCAAAAGATAAAATTACAATTTAAAACTCTGGATATAAAAATAAAATCAAAATTTGAAGATATTACAGAGAAATAATAACAGACAAATACAATTGTTACCAATCAATAAAAATTATAATACAAATTATGATACCATAAATAGCCAAAAAATAAAATTATAAGTAAACAAAAAAACAAAACAAAACAAAAACAAATAAACAAAAAATAAACTAGAACAACTTTATATTATAATGAACAGTTTGTTTATTAAAAGATGGGTTTTCCGAATTGATATGGAATGCTTCTTTAATTTTCAATTTGTTTTTGATAGAAGCAGTAACCAAAATTTTAAAACAATTATAGTTAATGAGATTTTTACAATTAACAGATGAAATTAAATGCTTATAAACATTAGATTGTTCGTCACTTGCAAGATGCTCAGGAATCTGTGTTTTTAAGTATCTGGAGGTTTCTTCAATATAACTGGCATTACATCCAGCACAAGAAAATTTGTAAAATAAAACAAAACTGGATTTGTGCTGCTTAGGAAGTGGATCTTTTATTCATAAACTGTTTTGTAATTTGTTGGTAGTGAAAACTAAGTTAATTATAACATCTTTACAATATTTTTTAATGATTTTATTAACTTTAGATTTAGTAAAATTTGAGTAAAATCCTATAAATGGAAGCTTAAATTATCTTATATTATGGTTATTGATACTATTTATGTAAATTAAATTACTAAGTAATTTAATTTCAGTGTCAATTATTTTAGGTGGATATTGGTTATTTTTAAAACATTAGATAGATTTTTTATGTCCTTATCAAATCCTAATCATGTGTTGTTGATTTTATACGTTCTATCAATTAAACAACGTATAAGACTAATTTTATAAGAATAGGGAACAAAACTGAAAAATTTTTGAAAAAGACCATGTTTTTTTGTAATAAACTGATGTGGAAAGCAAAACAGACTTATTGATAAGAACATCTAAAAATGCAGTTTTATTATCTTGTTCTTTTTTTTTTGTTTGTTTTTTTTTTCTTCGCTGTTTGTATAAAAATAAAATAATAAAATTACAATGAAACTTTTACGTTACACAAAGAATATATATAAAACAGACAGGGGCTCATAGAAGATACGGATGACTGGTGCCACCACAATCTTTTCATAGAGCTTCTTTACAATAACATTTAAAGCCCACATGGCTTTAGTAAATTTACAATAAAACATTTTTTCTGAAAAATACTACGTGAAGAATAAAACTAAATAACATAATTTACAATAACATTTAATACCATTTAAAGCCCACATGCCTTTAGTAAATTTACAATAACGTATTTTTTCTGAAAAATACTAGGTGAAGAATAAAAACTTATATATACATCCTCATATATATACATACACATACACAAACACATATACAAACATACTTTCACACACATATATAAACATACTCGCATATATATCAGAAGTTAAGGAGATGCAATTTCATTTGTCGTTTAAAAGAGGAAGTGCTTTTCAAATCTTTTATATTTTTATTTTTTAATTGATTCCATAATGACGGACCTTGGTTAATAATTGAGAATTTTGGCACTTGCGATTTTACTCTGCTCAATTGATATTTATGGTTGCTATTTGATCGAAGATTGTATTTTTGTGAAAACGCCAATGTAAAAATATCAGAAAATACTTTTGGCAACAAGTTATTCTTATTTTTATACATAAATAATAATATTTGAAGCGAATTAAGTTTTGATATATTTAACACATTCATGTATTTCATTACAGAGGAAGGGTTTTCTAATCTTTTTAAATAGTTAACCGCTTTACATGCGTGGTTTTGTAGCCTCTGTAATTTTATTAATTTAGTTTTGTGTGTATTAGCCCAAACAATATTAGCGTAAGAGATATGACAATGAACAAGACTGAAGTAAAGCATTTTGCGTGATTTATAATCAAGAAAGGCCCTAGATTTATATAATACATTTATAGCAGAAGATATTTTTGCTTCAATAAGACTAATATGTTTTTTCCATGATAGGTTCTCATCAAATATTACTCCCAAAAATGTTGTATAATTTACTCGATTTATTTCTTTTTTATTAATTGACAGTTTTGGCAACTTTAACGGGAGATTAGTTGGTTGTCTTATTTTATGGAAGAGAGTAAAACTTGTTTTTTCACAATTTAATGATAACTTATTAGCTATATACCATTGGTTAAAGCTTTCCAGTTCAGTGTTCATTGTTTCGAACACTATTTTTACATCAGAATTGCTGTAGAATAAATTTGTATCGTCTGCATACATAATTGACGATATTTTATGAGAAGCTTGATTCATATCATTAACATATATTAAAAATAATAAAGGTCCCAAGACTGATCCCTGTGGGACTCCGCAATCAATATCAAGAGCTCCTGACTCCTCCAGGACAACAAACTGTTTTCTATTAAAAAGGTAACTTTTAACCCACTTATATGTTATGCCTTTAATGCCGTAATGCTTTAACTTAGAAAGCAAAATTCCGTGATCAACGGTATCGAATGCCTTAGAGAGATCAATAAATACTCCAAGTACTTGTTCCCCTTTATCAAAGCACATAGATATTTTATTGGAAAGTTCGATAATAGCGTGTTCAGTAGAACAGTATCTCTGAAATCCAAATTGATTTTTGTATAAAAGCGTATTTAATGTCACGTATTCATAAATTCTATTACAAATTACCCTTTCAAATATTTTTGAAAAGACAGGGAGTAGTGATATAGGGCGGTAATTGGAAACAGGAGAACAATCACCATTTTTAAATACTGGGTGAATTTTAGCTAATTTTAATTTATCAGGAAATATACTATTCTCAAATGAAAATGCTATTAAATAAAATAATGGTTTTATTATACTATCCATAACATGGATAGCTACATTACTAGTAATGTCGTCATATCCGCATGACTTGTTACGCTTTAGTTCAAATAGTGCTTTGTTAAACTCGTGTTTATTTATTTTTTCATTAGATATGCTAGTCGCGGGTTTATCTCCCAAGTATTCATCAAACACTTTAGTCGACTGAACAATATTAGATGCAAGAGAGGCGCCTACATTACCAAAATATTTGTTAAATTCTTGACATATATTTTTTTCACTTGTTACAGTTTTGTTGTTAATAATTACTTGTTTTGGTAAGCAAGAGAGTTTCTTTTTCTCTCTTCCATTTACTTCATTTATAATAGACCAAGTTTTCTTGATATCAAACTTGTTTATCCAGCTGGTTAGAATAGTACTTTATTTTCGCTTTTTTAAAATTATTTTGATAAAACTTTTTATATGATTTGTACGCATTTTCGTCAATTTCCTTTTTAGATTTAGAAATTTTAAATAAAGCTTTTGTTTTCTTTTTGAAGATTTTATCAGATTATTTGTCATCCATGGGTTTTTAAGTTGTTTATTTTTTATTTTAGTGGTTAATTTTGGGCAGACATTGTCATAAACATTTTGAAAAGTATTCAAAAAATTGTCAAACGCGCTATTGGGGTCTGCAGAGGAATAGACATCTTCCCATCGCTCTTCGTACAACATCTTCTTAAGTTTATCTAGGCTTTTAATACAAAGATTTCTTTTAGTAACAAATACTTTTTTATTGCCGTCGTTACATAAAACTCCGTGCGCAATGTGATAGATAGGAAAATGATCAGAGAAATCTGAAATAAAAATGCCAGATTCGAAATAAGTATCTAAAAAATTATTAGTTAAAATATTATCAATTGAGGACGAAGTAGTTTTTGTAATACGCGTTGGCTTAAAAATGGTAGATATAATGTTAAATTCAAGTAGTAGATTAAAAAAGTTTTTTGTATTTACAAACTTTTCATAACACATAGCATCCAAGTTTGAATCACCAGCGAAAAAAATATGCTTATTCTGAATGCTCATTTGCGATATAATTGCTCTAAGGCTATTATGAAAGTTAATTTGCTTACCGCATGGTGGTCACTAAAGCGAGGAGATTAAAAAAGGCTTACCAGTTTTATTTAGAATTTCAATACACAAAGTTTCAATATGTTTGTTTGCTTTACAAAAAGTTTTTTTTGCTTTAAATACAAACTTGTCAAGAATATAGATTGCAACGCCGCCTCCCTTGCTTCCAACACGTGGTTGACTTATTATTTTGTATGATGATAAATTGTACAAAGAATTTTTTGACAAAGGCATTTTTGCATCTTCCCAAGTTTCTAAGATACATATAACATCAAAGAGATAGTTTATAGAGTAATAAAAATGTTTAAAAGCCTCAAAGTTTTTATTCATTGATCTTATGTTTATACTTAGGATACTAAAATCTTTACTGTTTTTTTCTCTATTAAACTCGTCAGGTTTATAGTATGAGTTGTCGAGACAACTAATAAATTTTTTCAGTCAAAAAACTATATTCATTTTTGTTAGCTCTCGAAAAGTTTAAAACTAGAGACTTTAAGTTTTCAAAATTGATTGTTATATTATTCTTTTTAGTTGAACTCATTTCTTTATAGATCGTTTAATAATTATTATTCAAAGTCAATAAGTAATATAAAAAATAAAAACAATAAAAATAAATTTGTTTTCACTTATCTTTGTTTGACGTCGCATTGCTTATACTCGGCATTTCTCTTACGATCAGGCGGTTCTATACTACCTTCGCATATTTACCTTGACTTCGATGCATTTTTGCTTGTGCAAATAATTCTTTGAGGATTCTCCTAGTTTCTTCACTAAAGTCTTCATTAATAAAAATATTTTTCCCCTTAAGATTTCTTGCCCTAGCCAGAACGCTTTTTCCATAGTAAATTTTAAGTTTTTATGTTGTTTATTAAGATGTGTAAAAAAATCCTGAGCTTCAAACTCTGAATTAAAAATTGCGATAATATCATCCACATAACGTTTTTAGAAAATTGGTAGGGAGGAAGAGCAATTAGTAACCCATTTTTGTTCGTGAAACCCAATAAAAATATTAGCTAAAATTGGCGCTAAAGTATAACCCGTGGCAACGCCATCTAATTGATCATAATATTTCCCGTTAAATAAGAAGTGAGAACCGGATGATGAGAATAAAAACAAGGTTGACTATATTAAATCTTTAACTAATATTATAAGTGATCAAACTACCCAGTAAGCACACAAACGTTTATTAAACGTCGAAACAACGTTTAGATTAAGGGTTTAGATTTGGTCGATTATACGTTCAGAATGAAATCCAGATTAACGTTTAGATCAAACCTCCATAAAACGTCGAGAATACAACGTATTTTCGACGTCTATTATAGGGTTAATAAAGGCATATAAAGCGTATACTATACGTATATAAAGCGTTTAGATTTAGTTCAATTAACGTATATAAATTGTTTAGATTTAGTCTAATAAACGTCTAAAACGTGTTTAGATTTAGTCTAATAAATGTATATAAAGCGTTTAGATGTAGTCTAATTGAACGTATATTTAACGTTTAGCTTTAGTCAAATAAACGTATGTATATCGTTTAGATTTAAATCTAATTAAATCCAACCTAATATATATATATATATATATATATATATATATATATATATATATATATATATAATATATATATATATATATATATATATATATATATATATATATATATATATATATATATATATATATATATATACACACTTTATATGCTTTTCCCAAATATACAAATATTTTATATACTTATATATTATTTATAACTTTTTATAATTTACTACTTTTATACTATATATACCCATTATAAACTTATAAAATACGCTATAGTTTGGATTTACCTTACAAATAGCAGAGGGAAGGGGGAGGGGGTCCGTAAACTATATTTGTTTGTTTCAATAACTCTAAAAAATTTATTCGCATTATCCATTATGCCTTCGCACTAGCAATATTACAGTAAAAATTTATAATATCAATTTACGTCTAAAAAAATCCATTTTGCAAGAACGCACCTAAACAAATATTTTTTGTAAATTTAATCTCATTTAGCAAAAAATAAAAGTTTACATTAGTATTAAATTAAAGATTACTAATAAAATTATTAAACTTATAAAAATGTATTTTGGATCACTGTGTCCTCTGGTTTCTCAAAAATCTTTCTAATATACCGTCCAACGAATGTTCATCAAGCGCCGGTTCTTGTTCATCGTGCGCCAGTTCTTTGTTCATCGGCCTCGGTTCTTGGGCAACATCATCATTCATATTCGTCTCCTGATTGTCTTATTTCGTAACCTGATTTGTAACCGCAAAAAACTATTTTAATTAAAATAATTTTAATGTACATTCATAAAATAAAATTAGAATTACACAGAACAACTTTACATATAGAGGATTTTCTGAATGGAAGTTTCCAAAATTTCCTGTACCATCCATGTTTATTTTTGACAAAAATAAACATGGAAAATTTCGAAAGTCGCGCCATATCATATGCAGTGGCTTTTACCAGCTCTGTTCAACCAAATTTCTTTAGCAAATGTAACTAAATTAAGCTAATATGCATCTAAATTAAAAAAATTAAAAAATTTATTTATTAAACCTTAATTAATGCAAAGATGAATACCTACTGCTACACTATCCAACTAACGTTTACAAAATGAATTTAAACTGTTTATAAAACTTACGAAAAAAGTTCTTGCAGCAAGACTTTTATAACGAGAGACCAGCAACTCATATTTTTTAACTGTGTCAATGTTGCAATCAATAATTTCTAAAACATCTGAGTCCATTAAGTTGTTGGCATTTTGGAAGGTAGATTGTCGCGATAAGAGATTTTTAACTTTTTAGCTTCCGACACTCGTTTATTATTTATTTATCAGTCGTTTTGCTTTCAGTTGTTGCAAGGAAGTGAATCTTGTAAACGCATTTAAATTAATTATTTAGCCAATAAAAAGTAATTTTTTAATAATTTTTTTTATTTCGTTTTAATTATGCCTATTTAAACCGCGTGATATAAGCTGTTATGTGAGTCTTCTGACCAATGGCTATATTGCTATATTATAATATAATAAACGTTTATTAAACGTCGATCAAACGTTTAGAATAACAACTTATATTAGTCAATATTGTAAACGTTTGATTGACGTTTAATAAACGTATAAATTAAAAGATTTAAAGCGTAGATTTTAAATCTATAAATGTTTACGTTTAATTAAGGTCGATTAAAGGTTTACAATATTGACTAATGTAAGTCGATATTCTAAACGTTAAATCGACGTTTAGTAAACGTATATATAAAAAAGTTTGAAATATACATTTCAAATCAAGCGTCAATTTTTAGTCAATAATAGGTCGCTAAACGTTTTATCTATTTTTCGACCGATTTCGATTAAATATTGACCAATTCTAAACCATTCTGTGTTTACTGGGTAACTTTAAGGAGTTTAAAGACGTTCCAACTATTGAAAGAAACAATCTAAACCAGGGTATCTTAGGAAACTTAAGAAACGTAATTGTTTTGAAAATGATATTTACAATAAAATTTATCTTGTTGGTTCACAAACTTTATGTTTTACCTAAGATGCACAAACTCAGTAAATATTCTTCTCTACCACCCTTTAGACCCATTATTTTAACAATCGGTACATATAATTATAAGCCGAATACCTTTCTGATTTATTGTCTCCTTATATACCTAAACTTTATTCCAACTCTTTTCTTTTTGTTGAGACTCTTTTCCTTTTGTTGAGGAATTAAAACAAGTTGATATAATGTTAAAACTTAAATATTGTATATATTTATATATTTTTATTATATATAATAATATATTTAACATATAATATAACTTATATATGTAAATTTAATTGATATTTAAACTTTTACATACTAGTTATACTTGCATATATAAATTTAATACTTTATAAATAATACACTCAACTTTTCATGCTTAACACATAATTTTGTATATGATGTACAAATTTAATATGGCATGAGTTATGCAAATTGTTAATGATTAAAAGTAAATAAGTATTTTAAAAAAGAAAAATATAAAATGTAATTTTTTAAATATATAAGTATGCAGGTATTAAATAATTAAATAAAAAAGAAATAGTTAAATATAAAACATATAATAAAGTAATGTACTTTTGGTTTTTGCATTTTTTTTAGACCTACCTAAAAATTGTACGAAATTATATTTGCAAGTCACAACGTCGAAAAGGGTCAGAAGAAACAATGTTATTGGTAGTGATACAAGTTACAAAATATAAAAGATCAATAAGAGCAGTTAGTAGAGAATTTAATATACCACGTAAGACACTAGGAAGATATTGCATATCTAAAAGGTTGCCATCTACATCTAATACTTCAGTTCAAACTGAAGTAGAACTTGATTGCCAAGTTATTCTTTCAAATTCTAACAATGATAAAAAAAACTTAAGTTTGATGTTACTGCAATAGTACATAAACCTAATGCAGAACATACGCCTGATAACGCAGCTATAGGGAGAGATTTACTATCAACTAAATTAGATAAAAAAAACCCTGGCACAAGTTTGGCTATGCTAAAAGAATTCAGGTATTTATGTTTTTCTCCTACAAATTTGAATATAGTTTAATACTGTAATTTATTTAAACATTTAATAAGATACTTTAATATAATATACTGCTTTGATATATTTAAATTTTTTAATTTTTTTAGAGACTGGGACAGATACCTAATATGATTTTAAAGTTTATGTCTAATGGTAATATATATTTTATATTTCTTTATGTATTTGAACCTGAGCAGGAAGTTTTGCTTGAAGAATACCTAATGAAAGCAAGTGATATTTACTTTGGTCTTCCTTCTAAAGAAGTTCGACGGTTCGCTTATACATATGCTGTTGCTTGTAGCAGCAAAATTCCTCACTCATGGATAAAACTTTAATCTGCTGGTAGTGATTGGTTCTCCGGATTCTTAAAAAGGCATCCAAAGCTTTTTATTCGCTCTCCTCAAGCAACAAGTTTAGCTCGGTGCACAAGTTTTAATAAACATAATGTAAATTTATTTTTTGACAACTTAAGCAATGTTTTGAATAGGTTAAAATTAAGTGCTTCAGACATTTGGAACATTGATGAGACTGGAATCACAACCCTGCAGCGGCCTGATCGTGTTGTTGCACGTAGAGGCTTTCGTGTTACATCAGCAGATAGAGGAACATTAGTGACTATGGCTTTGGCGGTTAGTGCGATTGGCAATAGCATACCTCCATATTTTTTCTTTCCCAGAGTTAGTTTTAAATCTCACTTTACTCGTGATGGACCTATAGGATGTAATGGATCAGCACATTCTTCAGAATGGATGACAGAGACAAATTTTCTTAAATATATCAAACATTTTTCTATCAATGCACGTTGTTCCAATGATCGCCCTTGTCTGGTATTGATTGACAACCACAGCTCTCATCTTGATGCAGCAGTACTTGATTTTTGTAAAAAAAAATGGTATCACACTTTATCTTTTCCAGCACACTGTTGTCATAAATTACAACCATTATATAGAAATGATTATGGTCCTTTTAAAAATTTTGTGAACTCAGCATGTGATGCATGGGGTACTGTAAACAAACGACCTATGACTATTTTTGACATACCTGGTATAGTAAAAACAGCACTTCCTAATGCTATAACTCCACGGAACATAATTAGTGTTTTTTAAGCAACAAGTATTTATCCATTTAGCAGAGATATTTTTTCAGAAAGTGATTTTTTGCCATCATATTTAATAGATAGACCAGACCCTAGCACTAAAATGTCACCTGTGGATTTTAGCATCACTAAACAAACACCTAGAAACGAAGTTTTAGCTGTGGATTGTAAACAAACACCTAGCAACGAAGTTTCATCTGTGAATTGTAAACAAAAAAAACTCAAAAAATTTAATTCAAATGAATCAAAATCTAAGAATGGAAATTTTCCGGATTTAGACAGCACGTCATGTGTTACTCTAAACTCTTCACTTATACCATCTCCTGAAGAAGTGAGGTCTTTTGAAAAAGCTCAGCCTAGAAAAAACAATTTAAATAAGCTCAGAAATCGGAAACGAATTTCTGCTATATTAACTGATACACCAGTTAAAAAAACATTGCAACAGGCACAGAAAGCAGCAAAAGAAAAAAAACAGAAGGGCTCAAAAAATAAAAACCTATTTTCTATTAAAGAAGCCGGTTCAAGTAACTCTAAAACAAGGAGGATTTTTTCCAGTCAACCTGTAAAAGAAAAATGCAACAAGAAAAACAAATATGGTAATGAGGAAGATGTCTTGTGTCTTAGTTGCTTCAAACCGTTCTCAAACAGCCTTCCAGGTGCTGTATGGATACAGTGTTCAAGCTGTCAGCGTTGGGCCCATGTGAGTTGTGTAGAAAAAGATGCAAAGGGATTAGATTATAAATGTTTATACTGTTGTTAACTAAAATGTTATTATTGTATTTTTTTTTTTACTTCTTTTTTTGTAGTTTATTGTTTTAAAGTTACAGTTTCGTTTTATCAAGTTATAAAGTTGTTTTTGCTTAATGAGCGTTTTCTCACCTCAAAGTCGGCCATAAGTTGTATGTGGGCCAACCTGCCCCAATCCTTGGTCTAACCTGCCCAGATAACAGGGTAGGTTGGCCCACCCGATATGACCAAACAAAAAAAGTTTTTAATGTGTTAAAAAGCTATTATGAACTTTTATTAATGCTTTTTCCGGATAGTCTAAGGACTATTCAACCATTTTCCAAAAAAAAAAAAACTTAGAAAACAAAAAGCTAAAAAGTTACACATCAAGGAAAGAAAAGCGGGCCAACGTGCCCCGGACTCCCCTACAACCAAAACAAGTTATGAAAATAGCTTTACGAATATATGAAAATAACTGCATGATTCTTGACATATCTAAATATATGTAAATATATATAGATATATCTACATATATCTTAATATATATATATATATATATATATATATATATATATATATATATATATATAAATATATATATATAAATTTGTAGAAAATTGCTTAAAAATATATATCTCATTTAACACTGTGTTTCATCAGTAAAGACTCATCAGAAATGCTTTATAAATATGTATATATATATATATACCCATATATATATATATATATATATATATATATATATATATATATATATATATATATATATATATATATATATATATATATATATATATATATATATATATATATATATATATATATATATATGGGTATATATATATATATATATTAGGAATAAGTGTAAATAATTGATTGAGGAAGAAGTCACTAATGCAGAATCCTGATCAAAGGAGTGACACCAAATAATTATGCTAATAAAATTAATTTAAAAAAACAATAATAATAACAATAATAACTTTACTCATTAATAGAGGAAAAGTAACAACAAAAAATAATAGTATTTATAAAAATTGTAATTAATGCAGTAATAAAAAAAAGAGCAGAAATAAAAGTAATAAATATTAATGACAAAATCAAGAAAGTCACTATAGATATAGTGAGAAAAAAATTTTTAAAAATTTAAGGAAGTTAATAATAATAAAAAAAACTAAATAAAAATTTGTTTAGAATTTGTTTAAATTTATTTTGTTTTAAATAAAGAAATGAAGAAAAATTATTTTTAACCTTAAACCTAACCCTAAACCTAACCCTGACCTAACCCTAACCTAACCCTAACCCTAAACTTAACCCTAACCCTAACCCTGACCCTAACCCTAACCCTAACCCTAACCCTGACCGTTTTGCAAATTAAAACTAACTACCTCATCACTTTACACATCGAATAAATTTCGTATGAACTAATCAGTTAGTTATACATAAGAAGCGATCAGGTCACAAGTTGCGTTCAAGTTTTTCAAAAGATGAAAGGTAACTTAATCTTATTTCTTTATTTGTTTCTCCGAATGTATACACAAACGCCAAATGTTTTTTGAGGGAACTTATCTTTAAGTATCCCAGAGACTAAGGCTAAAATATAATACAAGTTTAACACACCTCCTAGTGGATAAGTGTGTTTTAAACAGTATTATTTCCATACACAGGATACAAATTTGGAAACAACTTCTAATGTATAGTTTTTGTTTCCATTGTATCATGGGATTGCTATCCTTGAGTATATGTGTAACGATTGTTTGTTTAAATTTGAGTAAGCATTATTCTTGCGCCAATTTGTTCTGCGTTGCTTTTTTGTTTTTCTTAAAATTATATTAGTGTTTACATTTTAATGGGTTTAATTTTAAGGAGTTTGGCTCCGAGTAGTGTGTCCTTTTAGTGTTGCAACATGAGCGAGGCTTGGCGTCGGAATGGGTTTTTTATACTGATTTCGATGATATATCTAAATATATCTAGATATCTAAATATATATATATATATATATATATATATATATATATATATATATATATATATATATATATAAATTTGTAGAAAATCGCTAAAAAAGTATTTATCTCATTTAACACTGTGTTTCATCAGTAAAGACTCATCAGAAATGCTTTATAAATATGTATATATATATATATATATATATTTATATATATATATATATATATATATATATATATATATATATATATATATATATATATATATATATATATATATATATATATATATATATATATATATATATATATATATATATATATATATATATATATATATATATATATATATATATATATGGGTATATATATATATTATTAGGAATAAGTGTAAATAATTGATTGAGGAAGAAGTCACTAATGCAGAATCCTGATCAAAGGAGTGACACCAAATAATTATGCTAATAAAATTAATTTAAAAAAACAATAATAATAACAATAATAACTTTACTCATTAATAGAGCAAAAGTAACAACAAAAAATAATAGTATTTATAACAATTGTAATAAATGCAGTAATAATAAAAAGAGCAGAAATGAAAGTAATAAATATTAATGACAAAATCAAGAAAGTCACTATAGATATAGTAAGAAAAAAAATTTTAAAAAATTTAAGGAAGTTAATAATGATAAAAACAATAAAATAAACTTTTGTTTAGAATTTGTTTAAATTTATTTTGTTTTAAATAAAGAAATGAAGATAAATTATTTTGAAATTTTAACTTTTCAAACTCATTCACAATGCACACAAGACTTCAATTCCATTCACTAAAGCACTGATGTGTAATTGAATACTTATCGTACTTCTTTCTAGCTTAGAAAGAATATGAGAAACTTTAGAAATAAAATCAATAAGAATTTTTGTGGGGATGCTGTTGGGACCTACTGATTTTTTAGGTTTTAATTTAGATATAAGTGATGAGATATCAGAATGGTTTGTCGGAGATATCAGTAAAATAAAAAGATTTGTTTGTGTAAGATTTTTACAGCTAATGTAGAATGAGTGAATTTTAGAATTAAGTTAAATAAGCTACATTAGTGAAAAAATTGTTGAATTCTTAGCAGATTAGAGTTGATTCAGTTATGTATGTTTCTTTCAGTTTTCACCTGAGTTCAAAGATCTCTTTTGTTTGAAACCAATAAATAATTATACACTTAAAAACAATTTTATTATATATAATCCCATTTGTCTAACCAAGTTTAATGAGTTTTGTATTGCATATCGTGCACCCTAGCATTGGAATAAAATTGTTTTGTCTAATTTTGACATGCATTTTATTTTTCCCATTTTTAAGTATATACTGAAACATTTAATTATCTTAATGGATAATGCAGTCAGGTTTTTTTTACTTGTAATTTCATATTCTCTACAGAACTTTTATTGTTAATTACGTTTTATTTTGTTAATGGTGTTTTGATGTAGTTTACACACATTTGTAAAAGATTCTGATGAAAAGATCTTCTTCCAGAAACCTTGTTTGTGTTTGTGAAATTACTTCGAAATACTTTGAAATATTAAATTACTTCGACAACAACATGTAAACTAATTAAAAAATGTTATCTATAAAGTCCTTTTTATTGAAATTTATTTTGTCTCTGTGTTCGCTAAACATGCACAATCTTAATAGACTGTAATTTGACATCGTAGACCTTTTTTTTTACTTAACGAAATGTTCTAAACAATCGCTTCACCGTGGATATTGTTGTTGGTAAAGTTAACACTTGTAAGGCATACCTAATACTTGAATAAAATTTTATAAAAGGTAATGAGTTGATGAAATTTTGGCTGATGTTGTGTTCTCGATGGCACAACTTAGGGCCTCATTTTCAAAATTATCTATACTGTATAGTTTATTAGTTGTTGAAATATTGTCTTTAAAATGTTAAGTTCAGTGCATAATCTAGACGGGTGCAGATATACTAAGCTAATTTGGCTCTTCAACAAGCCAATTAGAGAAACTATTTAAGGAATGTAAATCGTTTGACTGCATAACAATGTACAGGGTGACCACAAAGTATCCGCACATGAGACGGTTTCATCTTGTGAAAATATAAGCATAAAAGCACTTATGTATTTTCTTATTTATTTGTTGTTTTTGGTGAATATTATGTCATAAACTTTATATACTTTACTTTATATACTTTGTAAACTATGTTCAATTGGTTTTTTTAGAATGGTGCGCGTTTCTCCTTTGTGCGGCAACTTTTCCTGATTTTATCAACTTTTCTCAATGGCCGCCATCGAGCCCCGATCTTAACCCGATGGATTTCTCAGTCTGGAGCGTCCTAGAAGGAAAGGCATGCCAAAAGCCGCATAAAAATATTGAAAGTTTAAAAAAATCACTACTGAAAGCTTGGGATTCTCTGGACCCTGCCTACTTGCTCGCCACCGTCGAAGCATTCCCGAGACGCCTACAGGCCTGTTATTTTGCTGATGGAGGAAAATTCGAATTCAATCTTTGAATCATAATTGTTATAGTTCAATAAATGTTTTAAAATAAAATTTGTGTTCCAAATACTTTCTACATGCTTTTTATTAAGCTCTTAATCTGTGCGGATACTTTGTGGTCACCCTGTATAATTAGTTCAATATTATCTTTTACGCGTGTTGTACTTTTTTCATAAAAACATCCCTGAAATAGTTACTGAACTCACTTTATTGAAGTTTTGCAAAACTGAGTAGTTTTTGAACTTGCAGTTAGAATTCTTGAAGATCAACTTGATCAGCTTGAAGAGCCTGACTAACTTGTTTAAGCATAGCTGAGTAATGCGAAATAAAAATGTGACTTTTTAAATTATAGGGCGGATAAGGCCAGTAAAAATCAGTTTGCAAACAATACGTAAGTTCAATAGGAAATTTTGTAGTACATTTTACAAAGAGTCCAAAGTCATAATTTGACATAGTATCTCCACTTTAAGTTTGCCTGTTTCTTGTTTGAAAGATCTTTATCGCGTTACTTTTAAATAAAACCACTAAAAGAATGGTTAAGTTAGACAAAAGTTAAGAAAAAGCTAAAAGATTTTTGCGAAATGAAAGGTTTCTTTTATTGTTGATCTTTCAATATCTTATGATGATATGATATTCGAAGATCATCAATAAAAGAAATTTCATAAATTTATCAAAAAAATTTTGCGCATAATTTGTCTTGAAACAGTTTTGAACCTAAGAGGAATTATTTTTTTCATCTTAATAGTACTGACATATTACGATTTTTTTCGAAACAATACAGCAAATACGGTTTTGAAAAAAATCGTTACTTGTCAGTACTATTATGCAGTACTATATTATACAGTACTAAGTAGTCTACTTTTTTCTGAAACCGTAACAAAACATCACCAAAAAATAAGTTTGCAATGAAACTATAACACTTAAGATTCGAAAAGTTATTCTAAACAAAACCGTACGACAGTAAGAACTTTTATAGCACTCTTTTTGGTAAGAAACACGAATTTTTTTTTCTAAATTTAGAAAATGGACCTGAAGGACCATTGTGGGCACTCATCCATCAGGTATAAGTACATTTTGAATCAGCTTTTTTTAAAACTCTTTCTTTTAAAGTGAAAACTTTTCAACCAAAAAAAAAATACAATACCATATTCACTGCAGAATTTATTTAATAATTTTTTCATACTAGACTTTGCTCTCAAGTTTTATGTGTTTAAGAACTTTTTATTTTTAATTTATCTGAATTCTTATTTAATATGTAACAAAGTATATGAAAAACGCAATCTTAAATCAATAAAAAAGTAGAGTCAACATTTTTTATAAGTAGGATATAATTATAGTGTCGTTAAGTTTAAACTAAGCAACTTATAACCAATTGTAGCAAGAGCGAACGGATTTTTAATCTTTAAGCATCATAAAATGTATACTTTATTACTAAAGTCAAACAAGGATGCTTAGAGAAAAGTTGCAATGATTGGAGCATGGGAAAAAAAATTCCCACAATTGTTGCAACACTTGATCAAAATATTGAGGGCATTTTTGTTCCCAGTTTTTTTTATTCCTAGGCTTTTTTAAAAGGCTTTTTTTGTTTCTTGACTGCAATTCGTTCACAAAGCATTCTGGCATAAAATAAAATAAAGTTATAATGTAGTAGCTCAAACATCAAAAAATGCTGCACCCACCAATGGGTAGAAATATGTAAATTATCATTAATATAACACTTATTTTCAAATATAAATTTTTGATTGTATGATACAGTAACCAACTTTATTAAAGAAATTTTGCGCTTTAAACATCACCTATATGAAATGAATACAAGAGGTATGTTATGAATGTGTTTACACGGATCTTGATCATTGATTCCTTATAAATGAAGCAACAAATTTTGAACACGCAAATAGATTTTAATGTTTTTTACTTTCAATTTCAAGAACAAAAATACATTTAAACATTTTAAAAGAGAACTAAACTCTGTAGTAACAGCAGACTATTATACAGTACAGACTGTCTTCTCAATGGGATTATGTGTTAAAACTTTTCAGTTTTAATACAGAGTCGTTTAAACTCAGATCTCCGTTAACAATTTCTCATTTGTCATATGTGAAATAACTGATTATCAGATGACTTCGATAAACTCACTAATCTTAAAAACGGCTACTATGTTAACACATTTTAAACATCTGAACTTTTTTTTTAAACACCTCATGTTAATCATATATGAGACGACTACTAATTAGATGTCTTAAAGACGCCTCTTATCAGAAATCTTAAAATAGGCTATTTTATTGTAAAATGGTTACAAAACTAGGATAATAAATTTTGAATTTAGTTTAGCGAAGCTCATAAGATAAATATCAGATGTGTATTAACAATGTGAAAATAAAAAGCGTAGGATTAAAATCGAGTGTTTGAGACGAGAACACCTTGATTGCTTTAGAAGTAAATATTTTTAAAAATAATTAAAACTTAAATGTTTTTCTTTCAAATATCAGCGTTTGAATAACAATATAAGCTTGTTATCTTTCATTCTTGACATTTGAAGATCAGCTTTTTTCTAGTGTTTATTTTAAGTGAAGAAAATAAATGTATGATAATAATTTTGAAATAAAACTTATTTGAAATAAAATTTATTTTATTCCTTTGGGGTGACCATAAAAGTAAATAAAATCAATATCTTAGTTACTTTCACCTAGGGTAGGTTGGGGTAATCTAGGTCACTTATTAGCTACATCTGATTTTGAGCAGAAAAAATATATAACAAAACAATTTATTTTTTCAAGCGAACTATCTTAAAACCATGATTAGACATCATTTTTAGTAAGCTACATCAAAAGAAGTTAACATATAATTTTTAAAATTGTCTAAGGAGCACTAACTTGAGTTGTATTCTAGAGACCCACATTACCCTGTAATGTAGGTCTAAGTTACATTTTTATCTTTCTTCGATGAAATATACCAATTTATAGTAAAATATGGGCAAAGTCATTAAGTATGTATTATATTTCAATTATTTTAAACATAATAGTTCTTTAATAGACGTTTTGAACGCAAAATAACTTTCGTTATTTTAACAATCGTTCGAGTTACGATTCTGTTAGCTAATTTCCAAGGATTGTATGACATTTTTGTGGTTCAATTTTTAAAGATTTTTTTTACACATTTTAATTACATATAGACAGAACCATATGGTAATTATCCAAATAGAATATATGATATTCAATTTTAAAAGCAAAGTAATATAAAAAGTCTTAGCACGATGAAATTGTGTTTAAGGAAGAGTTTAAAAGCGAAAGCCTAATTGAAAATTACTCAAACTTTTTGTGTTATAAATTAGAGTTTTATTATACTACAAAAATTATATACTTATATAACAAAAATTTAATGTGCTACCCTTTAAAACTGCTACGCTGCGTAATCTACTAATTTTAACTGAAAACATAATATCATTACATCTTTGATGATCATTTAAAAGAATCTATAGCAATACGACTACTGAAAAATGACTCAAGAAACATAGTTGGACTTCTAATTTATAATAACTTTCATTTTAAATGTATTTTTTGTATTAGCATGAGATTCTTAACGGCACAAAACACATTGACATATAGAACCCATTACCTTACCCAAAAATGTAGCATATTTCAAAAAAACTATGCACCATTCTGTCATAAAGTTAACTAAACCTAATTAACTAATAATTTAATCTTATATGAATATGTTCGACAAAAAAGCAAGTTAATTTGATATGAACAAAAGATAAAAGTAGTAACTTTTATCGAATTTATTAATAATATTATAATTATGATAATAATAATAATTATTATTATTGTTATTATTGTTATTATTGTTATTATTGTTATTATTATTATTGTTATTATTATTATCATTATAATTGTTATTAATATAATATAATATAATATGATAGAAAGCTGTAGTAGTTCGAAAACTACGAGTGAAATTAATAATAAATAGTTTCACTTTGACTGTATATACATTGTGTAGTTATTCTAGGTAAAATTATAAATTACAAATCATATAGCTCGAGATATTTATCAATGCGACTTTTGAATAAAGTAGAGCTTTCACTTTAATGATAAAATCTGTTAGTTTGTTCTACATTGATGTGACTCTATTAGTTATGTCGTTTCTATTATCTTCTAAAATCTTTGGTCTCTCGTTGATATATAAAATAAATAAGATTGGAGAAATCACCAACCTTTGGGAAACACCGCTTGCTATCATTTTCCAGTTTGATGCTTAATTGTCTAGTATCATTCTTTGGTGTCGATTAGTTAAAAAGTTGCTAATCTTATTTTGCATACTAATCCTTCATGAGGTACCGTGTCTAATGCTTTAGTAAAGATAACAAAATTCTTCTGGAATGTTTTCCGCTAGCAAACAACTCAAAAGGTCCAGTGTTTCAATTAGATTTGTTAAACAAGATTTTACAAACCCATGTCGATGTTTATTTAATAAACTAATATTTCACATATGTTTATACATTGTGTCGGATATAGTTCTTTCGAGTACTTTAGAGACTATTGAGGTTAATGAAACTGGTCTGCAGTTGCTAGCAATTAATCTGTTTCCTATTTTAAATATTACCTGCTAGTTTCAATTTCAGTGCTACTCTTCCGGTTTTGAGCAATTTTTCGAAAGTCATAGCAAGCGGTAAAGCAAAGACTGATGCACATCGTTTTAGTACTATTGATTTTACCATGTTTGGAGATTACCATGTTCTGGAGATTTATATTCATTTAACTGAAGAAGTTTTTAATTAATTTCACAGTTATTATATTATCTATTATTGCCTTAAAACAAAAAGTAATTTTTTAAAATCGATTATTTATAGGTATTCTCCCTGGTAAAGACTGATTTAAAGTGATTATTCATAACGATAAAAATTTGGTTAGGTTCTTTAATTAGTTTGTAATTGAATGTTAAAGCTCGGATAATATTTTTTAAATTGGTTTTGCTGTTAATATATTCGATCATTTTTCTGTTTATATTGTAGTTTTGATTTGTGAGTTATTTTTTTCAAGATTTTCTTAAAATGTATGAATCAGAAGATTAAATATTCAAGATTTTATTACTGCTTTTTCTTTTACTTTTTATAATGACGAGGAAAAGAAAAGATAAGCCAATAATATATTAGTAATAAGTTATTTCTAGTTATATTTTCTAATTGTTTAGCAACTTTTAATTATTCCTAATAATTGTGATCAATCAATGATTATTATAATTGTAAAAAGTTAACTTAAGTAGTTTTTATTGATTCGTTCGAAATGTGTAGAAGTTATAAAGCGTATCAAATTAAACTTTTGTTATATAAAAATAAAGATTTTGTTGGATGATGAAAGACCACTGGATAGCTCTTGTAATTTTTTTATCAGGGAAATAATTCAGGACATACAGAATCCAATATTTCTATCACAAATTAATATGCATATAATAGTGTTTCAATTACTACTGCATAACAAACCGATTTTCTGAAAACGGTTTTTCCAATTATCTCGAAATGACAAAAAATTGAATTATCAGGTTTTGCAAGTCAACTCCTCAATTAAGGTTCGAAATTTTTCCTAAAAAAAACCTATATCATGCTAAAGCACTTTATAAGTTCTTCGAATTTCAAACCTGAATATTATACATTTAAAATGGAGAACTTTAATCAGATTTAATTTATGCATTTAGATAAGTATTGAAAAAAACTGTGAAAATTAAATTAAATGCTCTATACTTTTTCAAAAACTAGCTATAACTGATAGCTTAGTGTTTTAAACGTGTGAATCTCATTTGCATTTATTCAACTATTATGGTTAATATTTTGATCAAATTACTTAAATTTAATACTCAACGACATCAGTAATATTTTATTAAAAATTGGTATATTTTTTTCTAAAAAAGGTAAAAATTTGATTTAGATCTACAATTCTCCACTTAGTTTTACGTTGTCTTTAATAAATCCACTGGGTAATGTGGATTTATTAAAGACAACGTAAAACGATGTTACTTAGATAACTTTGAAACTTATAAATAAATTTTTTTTTTTAATGTTTTTTACTCAAAGTGACTTCTAACTATGATTTTAGGATTTTCTTCAAAAAATCAACTTTTTGCTTAATTAATTTTTTATGTCAATGTCAAAAGTAAATAAAAAATTACCCTACTATACCCTATAAAATAATCTTGACATTTCGTAAAATTAAATAACCTATTTAATATACTTTAACTTTTATTAATTATGCTTTAACTTTGGTACTATGTTATGCATTTTAGAGAAGAAAAAACTTTAGATTTGAAAGACTATATTCATTTTGAGTATTGTTATGCTGAATGATACAGGTTGTGTAGACAACGCTCTAATCATAGTTATCAAGTTAAAGAGCAGGTTCTTAAAGAATTATAGAATTATGCATAAATTTTAATATTAAAGCTCATCATAACAATCAAATAGTTGCATAAGTTTTGATCGATATTTCGATTGACATCATTTTTTGTTGCATTGCTGCGTCTATATGCTAAAAGAAAAAATTAACTATTTTAAAGTTTCTATTTTTATGCTGCATCCATATTACCAACATCATAAAATAATGCATGATAATTTGTAAAATAATGCGTTTACCCAAATATCTATTTCAACACGTGACTTTTAACAGGTTTATCTGATTGATCTCTAACACGTATAATTACAATTCACCAACTTTATAATAGAGCATTTATTCCGTTCATGTGGCTCAATTAGAGACCGTTTTATCTTTTCTTTCTAAAACGACGTCAATATCCTATAAGTTAAACACATTTAATTAAAATTAATAAGGACCAACGTCAACATTTGATAGGGTTATTTTTAAAAAACCTTGCTTTTCGTATTGGCAGCAATATGTATTATGTAGGGGTGTTTAATTAATTTATCAAGTTGGGGTGTTTAAGTAATAGGAAAAAATTACTTGAATAATTTTAAGTAATTTTTTTTATTATAACATAATAACTCTCAAGGTATCAAAAGATCATTTGATCCTTTGGATATCTTAAAAGGCCTGCAAACTCATTATTCCTTCTTTTTCAAATTCTTTTCATCATTTTGGTCTCTATTTATCATTGAATCAAGAAAAAAATAGATGTAGTTGTATTTTGATCTATTACAAACTATAATAATACCAGATTGTGACATAAAAACGCATAAAAACGGATCACGAATAACTATTTTCTATTAATTTTTTATTTTAAAAGAAGTTGGCTTATTTGATACTTAAAACCTTAGTTGGTAGGCTATGATAAAATATTTTCTTTGTTTGATGATAGGAAATGGTTCCAAATTCTTTATAAGTTATACATACTTTCAAAAATAGTCATTCAATATGTACTGCCACTGGCAAGTAATATGAAAATCTTAGCAAGTTCAATTAAGATAATCTTTAGCGCTTGCTGACCACAACTTTTAAGTTTTTTTTTTCCAATTTAAGCGAATAATTTTGAATAAAATCTAATTTCATTTGCAAACGGACTTTTCTTCTCAACTTTTTGATATATGTGTATACTTTTTGTAGAGATTGGTTTGATCGTTTTCATTTGCAGTCTCTCTCAAAAGTTAAGAATCAGTCAAGTATTTTTTAGGTAAACCCATAATTTATAAAAAATAATATAAGCGAAGCTAAAATTTAGTTAATGTTACATAAATACGCATTTATGTAAAATAAATACGCCATTGCCGGCCATTAACCATTTACTGGTCACTTTTAAAAGCTTTTCTAACCAAAGTCAATGGTACAAATTGTCCTATACTATTATTAAAACTCAATGTTTTAAGTTGTAAACATTGTGACTCCATTAAAACTTTCTAAATATCGCATTTTTAGGAAAATTCTAGAAGGTTTTAGTCGCTAGAACTGAATATCAAAAACATCATATTAAATGTAACAATTTTACATTATTTTTGAAAGTTCATAATTTATTGTCATTTTTTATGTGTTGCGAGTATTTGTGGCTATCGATTCGAGAAGGGAAAAATATAAATAACTTATGTACATTTTGAAACAAAGTTATTTAGTTGATGCCTCACAATGATAGTATATACAAATTTTTGTATTGAGATACGGAACCATCAGTAAAAATAGTTATGCACTTTCCACACAGATCCAGAACATTGAGTACAGCATGTGTGTAGCAAAGGACACCCACTTTATTATTGTTAAGGTTGTCACTCAAAATAGCAAAACTTTGGATTTGGTCTGTCATCTAAACAACCGCTGTATAAATTTTCAGCATTTTGTTTGTCCATTGAGCACTTTGAATAGCCTCTCAAGTCCATCTGATAACAATGGGAATTATAAATACAAAAATTAACGTTGTAAATGATAATTTAATGTTTAATTATTTAACTGGATGAAAATCTCTCCATCTCCAACATTTCCGATCAGATATTAAAAATGAGCACTTTAAACTCACAAAGCAGTGTCTTAAAAAAGCAGGCAAATTAACGAAAATTTTTTTTGCATAAATTCAGTAAAATGGATTGTTTTAACTTCTTTAAACCCACCACTCCACTGTTCAAAAGTCACTTCATCTGACCACTCACCAGTTTCAACCAGCATTCAGAAAACTTCTTATATTGAAGATTACCACAATGTTCACAACAAAGAACCATACACTCTTCGCGGTATGGATTGCAAACAAAGATTTCAGGATTTATGGGTTGATCAAGTATATTGGCGAGTGAGTCAATCACAAACTGAAAATTCCTATGTATGGCACGCACTCATACATTTTCTGAATTTTCTCTTTGGAGCTTAATATAAAAAAGTCTTCTGGAAGCGAATTTTGAAAATGTTACATACACACCAGCATTGTCATTCTTGAACATTCCTAATGCTTTCTTCAGTGTGAATAGCAAATGAAGAGTTTGTCTGTTCTCCCGAGTGACTTTACTGATAGAAATATTTTTGATGCCAGGTGTCTGACCGGATATATTGTCGCGTTTATAATATAGGAAAATTTTCTGTTCTATAAGTGTACCACTTGGTCCATCATTATTAACTACTAGCAAACCAATCCTTTTTCCCATTTCTACAAACACAACCTGTCGACGGTCTTCAGTCGTTGGTAAACTCTACATATTTTAGTTACTGACTTACCAAAAGACTGTGGTGTAAAAACTGTTTGTCAATCTGCGGGTGTACTATATGCCTCTCTCTTTCTTTTTTTAGCTTCTCTGTCCTTTTTACGTTGTTCTTTTAACTAATTATGTGTCATGTTATGTCTCAAGAAGCGTTCTCGGTTTGTTTCTTTTACTTTGTAATCTGGATGAGAGTCACAAAATTTTTGAATCTAGATCCCGTATCTAAAATAGGTTAGTATTAAAATATAAAATATTAAAAACAAGCGCTTAAATGGTTAATCCAAATTAATTTTCTCAATTGTAAGCTTTTGTTAACAGTTGTATACAATTTTTGATATGTTGAATTTAAAAACATAAAATTCACAGATTTGTGTTTATATAGGGTAAAGCAATTAGTGTATTGGATATTGGAATTAAGGTATGCCCTAAGTTAGAAATACTTCGCTTTGTCACGTTCAGACATTTTATGTTGCGTCCAGACATTAAGACCAAGACGTTCAAACATTGCATGTTGCGTTGAGAAACTACATGTTGCGTTTAGACAATTTTAAAAATCATTTTATTCAAACATAAACATTGAATGATAAGTTAAAGTTATAGTTATAAATATACTGATGCAAATTACAACTTATATAAATTTAACATTACAAATGTCACGAAATAACACAGAATAGCAATAAGTTATTAACAATGGTGTTGCATTCAGACAAAAAGTATTTAAAACATAAATAACTATAAAACAACAGATAAGAGTGCTTACGACCTTGTGTTGAAGAAAAAATAAAAAGTAAGACTCGAAGTACAAAACAAAACACTTAAACAAATAAAAATATATTATAGTTAGATGTAATCTGCTAATCTAGTTAGCTTATATTTTCAAATTTAAATTTTGTTGTTATTATATATTTTCAATAAATGAAAAATCAGTGAGTCGCAAAATACTTTTTACCAAAATAATATTGAGAAACTCATATCGTCATACTTTTATTAACCATGAACTTTAATCTTTTGACGTGGAATTGCTTATAGCCATATTTATATTTTATATTTTATATGGTCCTTTTTATACTATATAGTCATATTTATACTCTCCCAGTTCAAAATGTTTGTGACATGTCAATTGTAAACAACCTTCCTTTATTGCCTGATCTATCAGAAAACAGCTATACAATCAACTCGCTTTAACCGAACCAGTAGAAGGAAATGAGTTAATGGATTTCTTCATTGAAGGCAATACTGTGCAATGTTTAAATTTTGTTACAGAACACAACTATGCAAAAATGAAACCAGTACAAGAAAATCAGTTTAATAATTTTTCTGTTAAAGACTATTTTCGTTTAAATGTTGATACAGAAATAACTCTTCAAGAAGTAAAAGTAATTGAATCAACATTTGATTAAAATGATGAAAAAAGATTTTTTTGTAAAACATCAACAGATCTTCCACTTCCATTTACTAAATCATCTTGTCGGTCAAAGAAAGACTCAGATGTTCTTGCATATCTTCCTCCACAAATTAAACAAATGAAAAAAAAGTCTAAGAGCTCTAATTTAAAGTTTTTTGTTCTGACCTCAGAGGAGGATTATAATGCAAAGCTTGAAGATAGGGCTGCCAAGTTAACTGGAAAACAAAAGATTCTAAAAGAAAAAAAAAATTTTTTACTAAAAAAAACTAGATCTTGTATCTAGCTTAAAGAAATTGACCAAGATGAATGGAAAAAAAAGATGTTTTTAGCAATAGTTTTTTTTAGTTTTTTGTTGAGGTTGTTAATTCACTTTAATGATTGTATAATTAATTTAATTAAACAAGTTATATTGATTTTATGTTGTGCTTCTTTTTTTGGTAATTTCCTTTTTTAGTTTTATAATGATAAATCAATTTAAATTGAACAGATACATAGTGCCCCTATTCATTTGTTCAATGTGTTTCGTAATTTTTGGCCAACGGCTAAAAAATGAGACAAACACATTGAACAATTATTTTTATTTAAAACGAAGGAGCTTTTAATTCTTGAAAAATTGATTAATAATATTTTTTTTTTTTTTTTTTTTTTTTTGTTATTCACCTCCTCAAAGCCAAGAAGGCCACTACAGATGAGGAGGCTACTTAATAGTGGTTATAACCCTCTCTCAACTCTATAACTCCGAAGCACGAACCTCGATGAACAAGGCCGCTGCGCAGAGAAACAAGTTAAGCGCGGTACTACCAGGGACGTGGTGGGGATCGAATATGTAACATAAACTTCAGAGTTTTTCAGTAACGGGCGTTTCGTGTATAAGTGTGACCAGTAATTGGCGTAGTTCCCCTCTATAACATCAAGTAATCTTTCTCAGGGTTTTTAAATTTTTTTCTCGTTTTGTTTTAACGAATCTCTTAAAATTAGCTTTGGAACGTGCATTAGTAAAAAAGGCTAAGGTTTAATTGACATTCCCGTTAAAGTTAAACCGCAAGTTAAATACATTAAAGTTCAGGTTGTAATGAAGATATAATTTTTAATAAGTTTAAAGTTTTTTGTATTAAATATATCAATAGCAACTTTTTATATTACATCAGAAGTGCAAGATATAACTAAGCTACTTATTTTTGTAACCTTTTTGAATGGTTTAAAGAGTATCATACTTTTAAAGAGTATCATACTTTTAAAGAGTATCATACTTTTAAAGAGTATCATACTTTTAAAGAGTATCATACTTTTAAAGAGTATCATACTTTTAAAGAGTATCATACTTTTAAAGAGTATCATACTTTTAAAGAGTATCATACTTTTAAAGAGTATCATACTTTTAAAGAGTATCATACTTTTAAAGAGTATCATACTTTTAAAGAGTATCATACTTTTAAAGAGTATCATACTTTTAAAGAGTATCATACTTTTAAAGAGTATCATACTTTTAAAGAGTATCATACTTTTAAAGAGTATCATACTTTTAAAGAGTATCATACTTTTAAAGAGTATCATACTTTTAAAGAGTATCATACTTTTAAAGAGTATCATACTTTTAAAGAGTATCATACTTTTAAAGAGTATCATACTTTTATACATAACTATAGTTAAAATAATTTGATGTAACAATCATCAATTATGTTTTTAATATTTATTAAATTACTTCTAATCTAGAACGTCATTGTTTTAACTATCAATGAATTGTTTTTTATTTTATTTTTATACAAATAAGTTTTATTAGGCACATGTATTTACGATGGTTTTTGTAAATAAAGTACCTGTATTTTTTTATTTTTCTTGCTTATATTTTTCAATAAACAAATTGTACTGTACACCAATATAAAACGGCTCAAAAACAAATTATGGATATAAGAGGATAGGAGTAGTGAGCACATGCTTCCCTCCATTCATTGCCCTTGCAAAAAAGCATTTATGCTCAATTTGTATAGAAAGTAAATTATATGCATTTTAAGAACTCTAACTTTATTACGGGCATGATTACATACTTTGTAAAACATTGAGTTTAACATTCATGATAAAATATACTTAATAATTTTAAATAAGTGTTTGGAAATTCAATGGGTTTATAAAAGTTAACTTCCAAATGACCGTGAATATAGAGAAACACAACTTAGAAGTAACTTATAAAATATATATATATATATATATATATACATATATATATATATATATATATATATATATATATATATATATATATATATATATATATATAAAACATTAAAACAATAAAATTGATACAAAATTTTACTTTAAAACGAATACCATTAACATTGTGATGATAATAGCATTAGGATACTAGTATTTATGTATGTATTATTATTATACTATAACTAAATAGTTTTTTAAGTTGTTTTATAAACTTACAACTGATAATTAATGGAAGTCTTACAACTGATAAATAATGGAAATAAATATAAATTATAAAAAACATGTAAGCTTCATTTATTATTTCTAAATACTATATTTAGTCTACAAAGTTAAAATCAATTTAGAGCATCGTTATTAGTTCTTTTGCAATTTGCACGTCCACCTTTCTCTCTTAAATATATATATATATATATATATATATATATATATATATATATATGTGTGTGTGTGTGTGTGTGTGTGTGTGTGTGTGTGTGTGTGTGTGTGTGTGTGTGTATATATAAATATGTATATTATATATATATATATATATATATATATATATATATATATATATATATATATATATATATATATATATATATATATATATATATATATATATATATATATATATACATTTAAATTATTTTTACTTTATTTACGACACCTTTTGATATACAACAAAACGTTACAAAGCTTACAATAATTCAATTAAGATTCAATTATTGAAACGTAATAAATTTAACATCAATAGAAAAGTAAAGCTGTCGTTATTTAAAATGTAAAGGGTGGTGCCAAAATATGTTGAAAATAAAATTAAAAAAGTTACTTATAAAATTACGTACTAATTAACAAATTTGAACAAATGAACAAATAAAAATAAAATAGTTAAAAAACAATTAACAAATAGGAACGATAACTTGAACTTTAACTAAATCTTGAATTTGAATTAATTGGTACTAATTTATTTAAGCATAACCTTAAAAAATAAGTTTATATAATAAATTATATGTATAACTAGTTATACATATAATTAACAGGAGTTACATGTATTTTCTGTATGCATTTTAAAGCATATTATTTTATTTATATAATACCCTCAGATCATATTACTTTGAAAACTGGACCAAGAGGCTTTATTCCCAATAACACTGTGGTACTCCAGATTAAAACAGTGTCCCATGCATGCATGCTTGGTTGTTTACAACATTTGAACTTGCATCAGTTGTTTGCAGATAATATACTCAAGAACGATATTCAAATAACTATTATAATATCCTAATATATCTATCTGCACAAATCTTAATCTTATTTCTATAAAGAAAGATAAACATTATTCGTAGTACTTACATACTTGCTTGCCATTCTCTAAAATAATATAAAATATATTTACACTATATTAAATGTAGCCACGCCGCAACGCAATGTCGATTTTCAAAGTTAAGGCTTTTTAGTTTGCAGCCTTCAAATAAACTCCCATACAAATCCCACAAGAAACCCACGTGGGATTTCCCATGTGAGTAAATACCATATGGTTTCCACATGTAACCCATGTGGGATTACCCACATGGGTTTAAAGTGACAAATTTCCATACGGATACCACATGGGAAAATCCGTCCCACGTAAATCCCATCAATTCCACACGGAACCCACGTGAAACCCATGTGGGACGCGTTTTTATTTTTCCCTGGAAATGCGTTCATGTAAAAACTTGATTAGAATTAGTTTTGTTTTGAGATGTTGGAAATTAGATTTCGTATTTTTTATTTGATTTTTATAAATGAGTTTTTGATTAAAATAAGAAGCTAAGAGAATAAATCAGTATCTTGCTATATTTATGTATATCTGATGATAATTATATATTGTAGGTATATAATTGTGCATTTCTTAATTAAAAAAAAAAATGTACAATGAAAAGTGGACCTTAAACAACCTTTGCGAGGGTGCGGTTGTACCTTACAATAAAGGCAAAACCATTTTTTTCACTAAGTGTGCTATTTGTGTAATAACATTTTCAAAAACAATTTAAAGCCTTTTAGGTTAGTTATTGAAATAAACATTTTGCTTTTATTTTCACATAACATCAATCGAAACGTTGCGGGGGCGATTATGCCCTCACTTTCCCTATATATAAGAACATTTAAGTAACATTTTAAATGAGACTATTCTCAGAGGTAGGTAACATTTTTGATAAAAAAAAAAAGAACTAATTTGTTGCCCAAAACGGGATAGCAAAGTTTTTTACACCAAAATATTCCTACATTTTTATAAATCTATACATAATTGATTACTAAAATAAAATTACAATGCGTTTGTTAAGATATTTTGTATTTTTTACGTAGGTATACCTTTAATTCTACATAGCCCTGGAAGACAATGACTTTTTGATTTAATTTACACAGTCTGTGTCATATGTCGTAAAAAAAATAGCTAAAAAATTAATAACGGCAATCTGGTCTGGAAAATTTTAAAATCGGCTTGAACCTGATTAACCTAAGAGCTACAAATTCCGGCCGTAATTCCGGCTGGAACGGAATTCGTGAACATCCCTAGAAATAACATAGAATAGAGTCAAGACATTTGTTAGCAGAAACCAACACATGGTATTATGTAATCTTAAAGAATTGTATAAAAGTAAATATTGTAAAGAAGTCAATGGGTTTTCCAAATTCTATAATTTAATACTAAAGACTTTAATAAACTTAGGCTTTTAGACTCTGTAAATACAATTGCTTAATTCATATGCTGTAGTTTATAACAAATAAAGTTTTTTTAAAGTAATTTATAAATATATTTGCGCATAAAAATTTTTATAATTTACAAAACACAATTGAATATAGATTGACGTGTATCAACTTTTAATTGATATTATCAAGATCCCATGGGTTTTTTGAGCACCAAAACGAGGTGTATATATATACATATATATATATATATATATATATATATATATATATATATATATATATATATATATATATATATATATATATATATATATATATATTATATATATATATATATATATATATATATATAAATATATATATATATATATATTAGGGTGGAGTGAATTTTAGATTTTTTTACAATTTGTTTAGCCTGGGTGTGCAAAAGTTGTCTATTAATTTCAGAAATACTCTGGAAAAATATCAATGCTCTAGGAAGTTATCTTGAGGTTCCTCAAGACCTTTAAAATTTTAATGGGTCCCTAATATTATGTAAAAAAAAGTTTTTCAAAAGTATGTCATGTTGGGTCTTGAAAAAGACCCAACATGACATACTTTTGAAAAGAAGCAAAATTTTAAAAAAATTTTAAAAATAACAATTATTTTTTAAAAAAAATTGTTACTTTATAGTTTATTGCAGAAAAAATGACTTTTTAAGCTAAAAATGAAAAAAGTTTATTTTTTTTAATTATAATTTCAAAAAAATCTTAAATAATAATTTTTTTATTAAATCATTGTTATTTTTAAAATTTTAATAAAATTTTGCTTCTTTTGAGACCCAACATAACATACTTTTGAAAAACTTTTTTTTACATAATATTAGGGACCCATTAAAATTTTAAAGGTCTTGAGGAACCTCAAGATAATTTCCTAGAGCATTGATTTTTTTCCAGAGTATTACTGAAATGAATAGACAACTTTTGCACACCCAGGCTAAACGAATTGTAAAAAAAACTAAAATTCACTCGACCCTATATATTTTATATATATTTATATATATATATATATATATATATATATATATATATATATATATATATATATATATATATATATATATATATATATATATATATATATAAATATATATATATATATATATATATATATATATATATATATATATATATATATATATATATATATATATATATATATATAA